>NC_069003.1:37034731-37035735 GCF_001194135.2 Octopus bimaculoides
ATTATGGAGATGTACTGACATAGCAAGTGACCTGATCTGAGACCGTCTGCTGAAACAAAAACAATTGCAGGGTCGAAGGTGTTTATAAGCTATTTAAAAACACACAAAAACCGGTAGATTCACTTCAACATTTAAATTTAATTTTCCAAAATATTTTTGTCGCTTTGAGACCGCGACCTGTTCACTGACAAAATTCCGTGCAGCACAGAATTTTGTCAGTGAACAGGTCGCCGTCTCAAAGCGACGAAAATATTTTGACAAATTAAATTTAAATGTTGAAGTGAATCTACTGATTTTTGTGTGTTTCTTAAATGGCTTATAAACACCTTCCACCCTACAATTGCTTATATATATATATACATATACATACAGATGCACACATATATGTATATATATGTAGATAAATACATGCATATATATAAATATCAGTAGTTGCATGTTTTATCTGTCTGTGTGTGTGTGGGTGCAACAACTATTACCATGTGATCATCATTATTTGACGTCTGTTTTCCATGCTGGCATGGGTTGGACAGATTGACAGGAACTGGTAAGGCCAGGGGACACACTGGGTTCCATAGTCTGTTTTGGCTTGGTTTTTATGGGTGGATGTCCTTCTTAATGTCAGCCACTCCACAGAGTGTACTGCGTGCTTTTTATGTGGCACCCAGACCAATATTTTTCACATGGCACCTTAGTTTTAGGATCTCAATTCTGTTGTGGTGGTCGGGTCTTCTCAAATACAGCAATTCATCACATATCTCGGTCCTCTGTCATATCTTTTGTAAGGTTTTGAGATCAGCCTTCAAAATATATTTGGCATATTTAGAAATGTGTGTTACATGTCTTCAAGTGACTGCATGCGTGTGTGTGTGTGTGTGTGTGTGATATACGCATACATCCGCAATGCACAGAACTACTCTGAACCACTCTTTACAGTCTCTGCTGTGACTGAATGTGTCAAGTGTCGACCAGAGTAGGGCTTCCGGTGGGGTAGGTGCAAGAGG
>NC_069003.1:37035784-37040321 GCF_001194135.2 Octopus bimaculoides
GGGGGGGGGGGTTAGGGGTGGCGAGGAAGGAAAACACTGACGATCCACCCACTTACGCTCTTTCTGTATCCTTTATTCTTCTTCTTTCCCCGCAAACAAAGACTGATTGTCACCACACTGATGAGGGTGAAATGGTGACAATGATGGTGGTTGTGATGATGATGATGACAAACCAAACCCACCACAGCGGCTGCCACCTCTACTATTACAATCACAACAACAACTTTTACCACCACTGCCAGCTGCCTCCGTGGTAATCCCTTCTGCTACACACAAGACCTTAAATTTGGGGGAGGGTGCTAATTGCTTGCATCAACCCTAGTATGTGACTGGTACTTGATTTCATAAACCCCGAAAGAACAAAAGTCAACGTCAGGGAGATTTGAACTTGAAACATAAAGAGATACTTTCACAGGAAAGGTCCCAGGTTCATTCCATTTCCAGCTGTGTCTTTTTGATGATTGTGAGGTTGAATAGGAGGGAGATGTAGCTGCTATGTCTAGCAGGTTGTGTGTTGGCATAGAAGCTCCCTTGTTCACTCATTCATACAAGAGAAGGTAAAACTCCTTGGCGTGGGGGGATAACAGTGGAGGTGGAGGTGCCAATGGCAGCAGCAGCAGCGGGGTGGTGGTGGTGGAGTTATAGACATTTGAGAAGGACTTATTTAGCAGAAGGCAACAAGAACAACAACAAAAACGACTATGTAAGCTGAAACCTCCTGGGTACGTTTTTAAGGTTTATGTAACAAGATATCTTATAGCCAGGGCCCCAGCAGCCTTGGAGTAGGGCTGGGGTTGGTTTGTAGCATGTTAAAATAACGGGATTTCATGTCATTTTATCTTTACAATTCTCTCTTGTTTTGCTCACTCATTAATCACGATATCATATACACACACACATATATTTATATATATAGGTAAATATAAATATATATATATATATATGTATGTATGTATATGTGTGTGTGTGTGTCTGTGTATCTATCTATCTATATATATATGTGTATATATCTCTCTTGTCTGACCACCTCAGTTCTGCATTCACCATGGTTGATCGCTAGCCACTAAACCTTTTTTTATTTTCTCTCTGTTTATTTCTTTCTTCCTTTCTGTCGAAGAAACGTAAAAGACTTTCTCACTTTCCCGAGCGTTAAACTAATACATCTGTTTGTTGTTTTCACACCCGTCCTCGTCTTGTTTTGTTTGTTTTTTTGTAAATTCCTCTCCATGCCACCGATGTTATCCAAGGGAAAGGCAAAGGAGCCGATACAGCTTGGCACCAGTGACATCGTAACTCATTTCTACAGCTGAGTGAACTGGAGTAACGTAAAATAAAATGTCTTGCTCAAGAACACAACATGCAGCCCGGTCTAGGAATTGAACTCACTACCTCGTGATTACAAGCCTGAGGCTCTAACCACTGAGCCATCTGCCTTCACCATACATATATTAAGAAAAAGGAGGCAGTCAGAATTTTGGATAATTCTTTATTTAGCAGTTTCATCCATTCATGAGGATGTATATATATATATATATATTGGGTCATCCCACAAATAATGTTTTTTATTTATACTTCCTTTATTTTTCAAAATTAAGTTAAACAAAGTTCTTTTTTTAATCTAAAATATAGTCTTCTTTATTTTCTTCAATGTTCTTCCATCGATCTGGTAGACTTGCAAGGCCCCCCCTCTTCCAAAATTCACTTGTCCATGACGAAAAATATTCCTCCAGTACTGCTCTGACCTTGTCTGATAAATAGATATACAGGCAGACAGACAGACAGATAGTCAAGGCGGGAATAATGATGACTTTGAAGTTTTGGGTTTGATTGCCTGATGAAACTTCGAAGTCACTTTCATCCTTCTATTAAATACGTACTCATTTAACGCCTGTCTTTTGTACTGGGAGGGGACTGGACAGCTGGCATAAAATATATAGCCATTGTGTTTATATATATGCATGTATGTAGGAGATGCTGGTGCTTTTAGTAATAAGTGTAATGTGTCTGCTTGCAGCTCTACAACCTCATCAGCTGATGGATAACCAGTCAAGTGTGTGTGTGTAGCTTCATCATTAGGGATATCAACCAGGTGTTACCATGGAGTTGTAGCTCTGTGATTATCTCTGATTAGGAGGTGAACTCCTTCCCCCCTTCCCCACCACACCTGTTTGGCCCGACTCCAACCTACACAAATACTTCCGCAAAAAAGGGAGTGTGTGTGTTTCAAAGGATTTGGCAATTAGATCTGTTCATACGGGGACCCCAACCCTAACCTGTATCAAATTACATGCATGATTTACTCATTTACTTTCAGCAAAGGTAGAGAGGCAGGTGTGAGAACAGGGAGTCGGGTGGGTTGGGGTTTCCCCATTTCCCTGGTCGGAATCAATGGGACACTTTTCTCCAAGCAAACCCACAATCAAGTGACTTGACTTTTATTATTCTTTTTAGGCATAGTGTATCAAGGAAGACATAATCCAATGTACTTTCACTCCTTTTGCTTGTTTCATTGCATGATGGAAGATCTCCCAGCCATGACCATCCAGTCGTTATATACTTCATTTCTGTTGTTTTGACAAGGTTTCTACAGTTGGATGTACTTCCTCTATCCTTTGGTGTTTTTTTTAAGTAGTTTTTCCTAACATCCAATATTTGCTCCCCTCACCATTTGACATCTGATGTTGGTTTGTTTACAACCCTGTCATGTAGCAGTTCAGTAAAAGACTGACAGTATCAAATTTTATAAATGTACTGACAGGGCAGGGGTCATCACTCTGGCTGACACCCTGCCCCCAGCATGGCCCCTGTCCAATGAGAAAATAAGGAAGAAAAAGAACCCCTCCCCCCGAAATTCCTGCAAAGATGACAACAAGACAAGAAATGTCGAAGTGTGAACAAAGTTTATTTTAAAATCCAACAGAATATTCCTTTCTTTCCTGCCTTCCTTTTTTTCTGCTTGTTCCTGTAACCCATACCTTTGTTAAAAGGTAACAGTAGGGGGGTGGAGGGTGGTCAAAGCAGCTGGAGGCAGCAGAAGTAGCAGGGGGAGGGGGGAAGAGAGGAGGAGAATCTGGGGGTTAAAATGAAGACAACAAAAACACAGGGTCTTTGACAGAAAAGAAAAAAAAAACTGTTTAAATATATACACACAAAGAGAAAGAGAGTTTGTGTAAGAACATCCCCGGAAGCATGAACCCGGTTTTTATGCTGTCACAGGTAGACATAGACAGACAGCCTTGACTCTTTTACCTTTTGAACCAGTGGTATATTGAGAATATGGCAGCAGGGGAGAGAGACTGGCACTTGTTTGACTGGCTAGAACATGAAATGAAGAGCCTTGCTCAAGGACATGTCACCAGGTCCAACAATTTGAACTCGACATGATTGTAAGCAGAACACTCCAACCACTTGGCCATGTGTCTCCATTTACATACACACACACACACACACATTCTCTCTACACTTTTGCCATAATGATACATATACAATATATATCATTTATATACACATGTACGTATATAACTATACATACATTATGTGCATGTATATAACACAGACATAGATAACAGTGGAGAGATATAAAAGAAGACACATTTGTAGAAAGTGGGTGAACAATCAGTGAACAATCAGTGATGTTGCTGTAAATGAGAATAGGGAACAAAGCTTGTGATATTGTGCGAGAAAGAGACAGAAAAGGTGTCAGGGGAAGAGAGAGAGAGAAAGAGAGAATATGTGAGTTGGAGAGATGAAAATTTAAATAATGAGCATGAGAGGGAAGAAAAACAAAACATTTCATTTTAAAATTGCAGACACGAGTAAATATCTATGATTGTGTGTGTTGGAACATATATTTTTGGTAGGAAGTCTTCTGAGATGCAATGGTGACAATGACAAAACATTTTTTTTTTCATCTCTAAAACGATGAAGAGATTAATGAGTCTTGATCTGATAATCACATCAACAATAACTTATCTCAGAGATTTACATTCAATAGACATGTATACAAAACCAGTGCATGTGGACACATAAATGCACATATGTATTGACATGCAAGAAACCGTGTGTGTGTAGCTGTGATCATCTGAAGGATTCTTGGGATCAAAAACAAAGGCGGGGGAGGGATGACGCACAGCAAAGCTCCACCAGTAGATTACAGGACTGTAATCCAGTCGACCAGTTGGCAGCAATGTATCAAAAATGAGAGAGACAGAGAGAAGAGATTCCTTCACCAAACTGTATGCTCATCTCTCAACCTCTTGGATTTTCACCAAGATCACTGCAGCCCAAAATAAGCATGGCATATAATTATGTGAGTGTGTGTATATATGTGTATATATATCTCACTTCCCAACCTCAAGGATTCAGGTTCAGTCCCACTGCATGGCATGTCGGGTTAATGTCTTCAACTCTAACCCAAAACCAACCAAATCCTTCCAAGTGGATTTAGCAGATGGAAACTGAAAGAAGCCCATTGTGCGTGTGTGTGTGTATATATATATATATATATATATATATATATATATATATATATATATAT
>NC_069003.1:37040652-37041541 GCF_001194135.2 Octopus bimaculoides
ATATATATATATATATATATATATACACACACACACACACATATATAGTCTTCTCATTTCTTTAAAGGGATTTAAATTGTAAAACTGATCCCAAAGAAGCAAGATTCCTCTTTTGATTTTAGAAATGCTTATATGTGTGGTTGTGAACAATTGGTTCAATGAATACCCAGCCTCAAACTGAAATAATATCCAGAGATTCAGTTTCAAAGCAGAAATAACCTATCATTTTATATATATATACATACATACATATTTCAACAATGTGATAGAGAAATCTTTGCACGCATGCATGGGTAGGATGGTTGACAGGAGCCACATACATACATGTCTGTACTGAGAATATAAATATATTTATGGATCATGTTGGGTAATTCAGCAATTATGGAGAAGAATGGTGTGTGTGTGTGTGTGTGCGTATACATGTGCACACACAGACACACACATTGTGAAAATGAATTTATACTTCAGGTTGGGCAATTATCAAACCAATCACAAACACATGTTTACAGAGATTCAAAATACAATGAATGCAACAACAAATGCAGACATATAATAAATACACACACACACAAAAACACAGCAGGGTGAGAGAGAGAGAGAGAGAGAGGAAGAAGGGAGGCAAACAGATAAAAGAAAGACAGAGCCCTAAGAGGAGGAAAAAAGGGAGAGAGAGAGCGAGGTTGAATGAGAGTGGAAAGGTCAGATCTGCAGCAAATCGACAGCCATAGAGAGAAAGGAGGAGGAAGAAGTGGAAAATGATGGACGATAGGGTCCAGCTTCAGTTTGGTCGATCCTTTCATAATTCTTGTTTCTTTAAAAATTCACCATGTTTGTAGTGATGGGGAAGGGGAAAGTGAGTGCATTTTAAAATTTTTTTCCCTTTTTTTTC
>NC_069003.1:37042619-37051474 GCF_001194135.2 Octopus bimaculoides
GAGAGTGGGTATAAGAAACAGAAAACTACTTGAAACGATTGACAACAGACAAATAAATTAAAAAAAACAAAGACCCAACACTGCATTCTCCCCTGTACTTGTCAAGACCCCCCCCACCAACTTGGCACCAACTTTCTATGATGTTAAGAAGTGCAGCAATCGTTGCCCCATTTGCAAGACATAGCAGCTAAATGCCTTTCAAATTTGTGGCAAACCACCTTGAAAACAGATGGGATATTGATTGTTGAAAAGCTGGTCATACATCAATCCTTGTCTATCAAGGAGAGGGGGGGGGGGCTTGCCCTGGTTCTGAGAAAAAACAACAACACAGCAATAAATAAATTACGTCCATGCACTTGTGGTTTCTTGATCATATCTACCATTCCCTGAAGCAAATACACTCATTTGTTAGGACCAGAGGCCTTCATATCTTTTTTTTCTATTCACTGGATCTCACAGATCAGCAATGAACGAATCAGGAACAAACGAGGATAGATGGACTGCAATTAGTAAATGAGAGCCCCATGACAAGTGTCTATTGGACGAATCAGTGGGTCACTGTATTACTTCTTCTTGAAGACCACATCAAAATGAAATTTCATTTTTTATAACCGGACACACGGACACACAGTCTCTGTAATGTTCCATTTCCTGTCAGAGTTATACCTCATGAAAGAGGAATCAGAAATTCCAGTCTGTTCACATTCTTTTACTGGTTTCAATCACTGGACTATGGCCATGCTGGGACACCACCTTCAGGAAAAGTGTTAATTGTATCAAGTGTAGTGTTGGTAGTAAACTGTAATATTTTTATTGACTCCAGAAAGATGTTAGGCAAGTTTAGCTTGAATAGGATATGAACTCAGAACAGGAGGAGATAAAACCTGTTTGGTACAAAGTTACAAATAACATGAAAAGAGGATGGAAGGTGGAAGTCCATAAAATAGAGAAATATTCCAACAAGTAACAAAGATGAAAGACAAGTTTTATGGCATCGATTAATGCATAAAAATTCCAACAGACCTGGTTATATGTACAGTTTGTCTTCTTACACTTGCCACATTTAATGAGATCAGTGACACTTCCAGATGTCTGAGCTATCTGATGTTCATTAATGGCTTCTTTGGTTAATTTGCTCCGCAATAACTTCATAGCGTCACTGGCCATCTCCTGCACAGAAACATTTATTCTGAGTTAGAGTTGTAAACGAAATATGAATTACTGGTCAATGGAAGTAGTCTCAACTTGAATGAAACAAATGAGAAAGAGAGAAGAAAGATCCACAAAATAATTATCTGAATTTACAACAAAGTATCAATTAATTTTGTTCTTAATCAATCAGGCTGGATAATAAACCTCAAAAGCTTTCATCTTCCTCAGACATAATCCAAAATTAGAACAATTTTTTTACAAGCTTTTACTTTCAGGTTAAAATCTACATCTGACTTTTGGTTAGACATTGGGGAACATCCACCAGTCTTCTGTTGTGTTTCTTGGAAGAAACCCACAACCCACATTTGTCTTTGGAATGGTCATATATTGTTTCAATACCATGTTGTAGATTAGCTTCTGTTCAAACCTGACCAAGCAGATCTGATTACAAAAACATCTTTCAGATGTGAAACTGTTGTCTTTTTTAGCAAAACTTAAGATCCTATCAGGGTCTGTCATCAGAATATAGAAACCCAGTCTCTACAACATACAGTATCCAATTTCAGAACTAGGTTGTTATGCAATTCACTGCTAAGATGGAGGTTATTTTCAATGCAGATAAAGAAACGAGATAGGACACCAAATATGAGCGATAGTAGAAGAAAAAGAAAAAAACCTATTCTGATAGAACTATGTGACAGATAAATTATGGACATGAAATTGTACAGCTAAAGAAGAGAAGAAGGAGAAGGAGAAGAAGAAGAAGAAGGAGAAGAAGAAAAAGGAGAAGAAGAAGGCGATGATGATGATGATGATGATGATGGGAGGATTCGACATACAACTGGAACAGAAAGTGTTCTGTTGCTGAATCAGTATAGTGATTGCACAACCAAATAAAGATACAGCAGTTCCTTGTGTATGAGTTGTATTATTATCTTGTGGTTGATTAATTCAGAAAAAAACTGGGGGGGGGGGACTTATAAACAGAGCAAAACTAAAACTATGAGAGGAAAAAAATATTTTGCAGCAAGATTTAACAGCATATTAAGGGTGCAATGCATAGACAGGTAAATATATAATGCATAGACACAGGTAAATATAGTATCTTGATGAAACTGTCAATGGTTTTGCTGTTCTTTTTTTATCCCAATGTGAGCACTTTAATAATGCCAAACATCAAGAATGTTCCATGTTACAGGATCTGTCGTCCAACCTGCAGAATTCTTGGAATTCTCACCATCATCTAATGCCCTTGTTTCATGCTGAGATGGTTTGAGAGGGTCTGATGGGCTCAAAGATTGCACCCGGCTCCACTGTCTGCTCTGGCATAGCTTCTAGGGATGGATACTGTTCTTAACGCCAATCACTTCACAGAGTGTACTGGTGTTTTTTTGTTTTTTTTTAATGTCATCAGCACTAGGGGCCAACTTGTATGCTAGGAGAATAAGGAGTTGAGAAGGGTAAAGTATGGAAGAAACAAAGAAAAAAAAAAGGCTGGAGAAGAACAGGTTTCTTGTTGAGGAGAAGCTAAAATGACTTAGAAATGATTTGGAAAAGTCAAGAAATAAGACAGGCAATGATTGTGGAGAATTAGAAGAAGGAATAGGTGTTGTTACCTCAGCGGTCATTCCAGCCATTCGACAGGGGTCGATGATGCCCTGCAACACACTTTCCCGCAGTTGAGGGTTCTTCGGATCCTTTAGATTGGCCACACGACTTCGAACACGATTTTTGTACTTCATGTCAGTGTTTCGGAATTCTTGGTAGATAGTTACATTCGGTTAAGAAATACATTGAAGATCAAGTAATAAAAGACACAAAATGATGGAGAGAGAGAGAGAGAGAGAGAGAAAGAGAGAGAGAGAGAGAGAAAGAGAGAGAGAGAGATACTGGACATCACAGAAGAGATGATATGAGAGAGAGAGAGAGAGAGAGAGAGAGAGAGAGATAGAGAGAGAGAGAGAGAGATAGAGAGAGAGAGAGAGAGATATACTGGACATCACAGAAGAGATGATATGAGAGAGAGAGAGCACAGAACGTTTGCAAATGAGTGAGTACAAAAAGTTTTAAGAAATGGTACATCTAAAGGATATAATCTTCAATTTCTGAAGCAATTTCAGGCATTGGTTTGACACCAGGAGGGGGATCTGAAAATAAAGGAGAGTTTAGCAATTAGTGCAGCAGGAATTTATTTATTGCTCACAGGGGGCTAAACATAGAGTGGGACAAACAAGGATAGACAAAGGGGTTAAGTCGATTACATCAAACCCAGTGTGTAACTGGTACTTATTTAATCGACTCCGAAAATGCTGAAAGGCAGAGTCGAACTCAGTGGAATTTCATTATCATATCATCCACTTTCTCATGCTTGGATGGGTCACACAATTTATTGAGGCAGATTTTCTATGGCTGGATACCCTTCCTTCACTTGTTTCAAAGCAAAGTTATATTACCCCATGGCCAGACATGTTTTCCACAGAAGACTGGAAATGAAGGACACTGCATGAACGATGGTAACATTTGCTTACAACCACCATGCAATGTCAAGATTAAAGCACATGCAGTGGGTTCCATACAGTTTCCATCTATCAAATCCACTCACAAAATGTTGGTTGGCCTGGAACTATAGCAGAAAGCACTAGCCCAAAGTGCCACAGAGTGGGACAGAACCTGAGAACACGTGGCTGGGAAGCAAGCCTCTTAAGCACACAGCCACACCAGTGAGTGATAGAACGAAGCAGAAATAACAAATAAATGCCACTCACTGTCTACTTTTAAAGCATTGAAGAGAAGCTCCCGGCATTTGAGACGTATAGGGTCACTTGTGTCATTTGGTTTAGTGCCAGACTGGCCACCTTTGGCATCACCTTCCATTTTCTTGTTGACATCATGAGAATTACTGTCCGTGCTGTCACGTGAAGATTCATCTGTTTTGTTGACACTGTTGCTTCTAGCAGAAGACTGTGATGATGATGATGATGATTCTGGAGGTTAAACAAGAGGAGAAAGAAAAAAAAGAAACGATTTAAGAGATTCTGAAATCACATATATTTAACAAGACAACAGCATGACAATGCTCACACCAACAAGAACAAGAACAAGAACAACAGCAGAGGGAATGTCGTTACTCACTGGAATTTGTGCTTTCTCCTGGTAAGAGTTTCTTCCAACTTTTAATCAATGCCTTGGACAGACTGATCACCTCATCGGCATTACTGGACTTACGGAAGTTATTTACTGTCATTCCAATTCTGGTTTTCTGGAAAATGATGGGCAGCAGTGAATATCTCTCGATAATTTGGAGTACAATAGCTTTCTTGATGCCTACAGAGCCCATGCCATATTTTATAGAAAATCCCTACCATTCTTTCAATAAGATATTAAATGAAACAAAAAACAAAAAGGCATTAATACTGGATAATTGAATTCACATTACCTGGTGTAGCATCTAATGTGTTGCAATATATAGTTTTTGTACTGACCTATTCAAGAAAGCTACGTCCAAACATATATGTTGTTAGAAACAGCAAAAGAATTTGAGGCAGCAGATTTGAATATATCGTAGCAGCACCCTCTCACCATAATTCCTTCAAATTTCAACTTTTAAGTGAGGATTTGAAGTGATTTTAAATAAACTTTTATAATCAACTGCCAGAAATCCTGTTGGTTTTTAATTAACTGTCAATAAATTTTGTAGTCAATAATTATATTTCCCCTTTTCAAATCTGATGAAAAGAAATCTTCTCTTGTAGCTTCTTAGGATTTCAGAGATTCTAACAAGAAGCAGAGAAGATTTCTGAATATCAATGTGGATGTCAACTTCAAAATCCAGCTCAGATTCTAGAAAGTCATTATTCAAAATCAGGGAACAGTCAAAAATCACTATGAAACAGCCATGTTGAGGTGACGATAAACGTTATTGTTTAATTATTGTTAAATAAGATATTTTCCATGGTTTGCATTTCAAAACTTTCACAGGAAAACAAATCCGCTTCAATTCCTCTTCTTTTTTTGATGTCATTTGAATGAAACTGCCAAATTCCCTTTCTTTGGACCAGCTGAGTTGTAATGGTAGAAGCACCAAAGATATCGCAGCAATCGCATGGGGGGGGGGGGGCATGCGCCCGTAACAGCTGCACCTACCATTTGTTGTTGATTCCTTACTAATCATGGCAGGCGACAACCCTCCCACCTATGGGTCTGTCAGTTTGGACAGTTGTGGCTGCTGAGGGGTTTGCAAGGTCAGAGTACAAGTCCAACCTGAACCTCTTTCGGTAGTCTTTTACAACACAGAGGAAATGCTGATCCCCACACAGCACTGGAGTGGTGTGAAATGGAGTGTTTTGCTCAAGAACACAACATGCTGCCCAGCCTGGGAATTGAACCCAGGATCTGGTGATCGAGATTGCAACAAGGTTCCACTTTCCTATCATTGGCAATATCCTAAATAGATGGCATCAGTGTTACAGTAATGTGGGAAGGAGACAGCTTCAACATTTTTTTTATCATTATTTCTTAGAAACTGAAAAGAAGCCCATGGTATGTGTGTGTAGCCTTGTCTTGACTTCCTGTGATGATGCTAAATGAGCTTCAGAGCCATTCCAAGTGATGTGTTCATTTCCATTCTTCCATATGAAATATGTCAGCTATAAGGAAACATTACCTTATTTGGAAATAGGAGAGAGGGTTGGCAACAGGAATGGTTATCTGGCTGTGGAAAATCTGCCTCAACAAATTCCCTCTGACCCATGCCAGCACGGTAAAGTGGACATATGATGATGATGAAGAGGATGAATCTGCAGTCCACAGTTTGTGAGCCAATCTCTTTTGGCATTCATCAATGAGTGCATCATCACACGTGATGTTTACTTTATAATACGGCACCTGTGTTGTATTCCCAATATGCAGTTTAAATGTCTAAACCATTTTTGGAATCCATGTTAATCTGTCAAATCTGATGTGCATTTATTCACATGTTTTGAATTAATCCTGCATTATCTCACAGCTTTCAGATTTCAATGACTCTTTATTCCTAGACTAATGACTAATGATCAATCAAGCTCACACACCATCTTCCCTCTCTAAGTACAATAATTTTTTCTTTAAATGATTTGTGTTTTCACTTTTTTGGAGAGTAAACCCCTAAAAAAATCCCAGCTTTGGATCTGACATGAGTATTAAAATGGTCAAGAACTACTCGGCCAGATAGTCTGTATCTAAAATGGTTTATATTTGGTTGAATCACAGCACAAAATTCTCAAATCAACTGCAAAAGTAGAACTACATCTTTAGAGAATGGTACTGGTGACAGAAAGGGACCCTAGCCACTCCTTCCCCACCACACATTACAGTGTCTACCATTTTCAGGCATTCTTTTATTCATTCAATCAGTGAACTGTGGCCATGCTGGGGCACCATCATAAAAAGTTCCAGTCTATCATTATCAACTCCAGGGCTTATTTCAAATTGTTATCAATCCCTTTAAACAGTTATCTCAGGATGTAAAGTGATGCACACACACACGTGTATCAGACATGGCTGTGTGGCACCTTTGGCAAGTATCTTCTACACCAGCCCTCAGCTGACTAAGTGAATTTAGTAGATGGAAACTAAAAGAAGCCCAATGTGTGTGTTCATGTGTCTTTGCCTTTACATCAAGTGACTGTTGTTAATGAATGCCATTCAACTCCAATACTTTGCAAAAACATGTCTGGCCATGCGGAAACATTACCTCATTTGGAAAGAGCAACGGAAAGGACATCTGGCTGTAGAAAGTTGGTCTGGATAAACTCGGACCGACCGATGCCAGCAAAGAAAAGATGATGAGAAATATACATAGCATATGTGATGGGCTTCACCAACCATATTTCACGCTCAAGTCATTGGTTAGCCTGCCCACAGTGCTATGGAGTGGGACTGAACCCAGAACCATTTGATTGTGAAACAAACTTTCAACCACATGGGCTATGCCAACCTCACACACCGAAAGAGGCTGGTCTAGTGAATGGAATGAAAGAGACTCACCTGGAGCACATCTAGAGTCATAGGTAAATCCTGTAAGGATTTGAGGAGGTCTACTGAAGCAGCATGGTCCTGTTGGAAAAAAGAGAGCAACGATTGATCAGCCTGATGCCAACAACAATAAACAAACAAAAACAAGCACATCTAATACAAATCATCCTTCTTGTTAAGACAAATTGCTCAATGCATCAGGCTCCCTAATTTTTATCAAGAGTGGGCTTGCTTCCATGGTTTGCTAGTCCCCAGTTGAACCGTCCAACCCATTCCAGCATGGAAAACGGACATTAAACGACGATGATGGTTTTAGAGAAAGGTAAAATGTATGTGTGTGTGTGTAGCTATAGAAATGAAGAACAAGACAAAATAATTGAAGCTTGTGACAAAAAAAAAAAAAAAAAAAGTTTGCCTTTTTCCCCATTCTATTTTGAGAATGCAGAGCTGTAGGATGTTATGTCCACTTGAAATGTGAATATGACAACACTATTCTTGTCATTCAATCTCAAACGAGGAGCAGAAAAGACAATTTCCACACACACATTTATGACTGCACAGTTATAGCTATACACACGGGTGTGTGTGTATATATAGTTCATTTTTATGCCTGTTTGTCTATGCTATGTTGGGTTAACCCAGCCATTCTCAATATTACAATATAATGAGACGTGATGTGCAGGGGCAATTTGTTCAACTATACCTTTCAAGGTGGTAGTGCCTCACAGCATGGCTGCAGTCCAATGTCTGAACAAATAAAAGAGAGGGAAAGAAGACAGTATATTGCTAAACACACTGTGCCAGAAAGGATGGGATTATAACAAGGAGAACATCTTTGATCACAGGTTTGTTATATCAAGGCTGAGATAAGATGTTACATGGTTGCTCAATGTGTTAGAAATAGCAGCCAGATCGCTCTTAAATTGCATTGTAATGTTTTTGAAAAGGAAAGATGCACTGAGTAGTCTAGCCCTTAATTGAAAAGGCAAAAGAAACTGGACTCCAGTTGGAATGTCTTTGAACACATTAATTCAATGAAGGCTAAACAACACTGACGTCTGGTTGACAGTGGTACCTTCTGAGAGACAACATGGGAAGGATATAACTGTTCATAATTATGTGTAATGAAGTCGTCCAGGGTAGACCAGTCTACAACAATACGTTACAATTTCAAGTATTTCCTGAGAGCGGAACTGTTAGTGTTTTTTAAAGTTGAGTGATTCTTAGAAACTGAGAGATGCTCAAAGAAATTATCAGAATTAATAAGCAGAGAACTGTTCTAGGAAAGAACATTACAAAATGCGTTATCCAGGGAAGCAAGAATGCATGAGTGTGTGTGCGATTTAAAACATGTACTTCCCAACCACATGGCTCTGGGTTCAATTCCACTGTGTGGCACCGTGGGCAAGACGAGGCGATGACTACGGACCGAGACCTTTGGAAATGGGCTGTGCGTGAGAAGACCCGGCAAGCCAAGTAAGATCGTTGCCAGTGCCCCTGGACTGGTTCTTGTGCGGGTGGCACATGAGATGCACCATTTTGAGCGTGGCCGTTGCCAGTACCGCCTGACTGGCTCCTGTAGGATTTTCGAGCGAGATCGTTGCCAGTGCCCCTGGACTGGCTTGTGCGGGTGGCACATAAAAGACACCATTTCGAGCGTGGCCGTTTTCGTGCGGGTGACACGTAAAAGC
>NC_069003.1:37051694-37061385 GCF_001194135.2 Octopus bimaculoides
ATATATATATATATATATATATATATATATATATAGAGAGAGAGAGAGAGAGAGAGAGAGAGAGAGATAAACACGCGCATATTGCTAAAAAAAATTAGAGAAGTATTTGAAAACCTGCACACATTAAAATGATGGCATATGTTGCTTGTGATGAAAAAGTAACGTTCAGAGAAAAGATAGCAAATTCGATAGCTTTTCGTTTTGTTTTAAAGGAGGAAATTGAAAACATACAATTACGATATATACACTACGGGGTGTGATAGTGGAGGGTTTTATTAGTCAAATAACGAATAGCGTAACACATTTTCCCTTTCCATACAGGTTTTTGAATCTTCCAAACCATAGAATGTTTTTTCTAGTTGTTTCTCGATAATAGACCTTGAAATATTTTTGCGACACCGGCCGGAAGAAATATACTGGACCGGGACGATTAGCAATGATTTAATCAGCAATCTGCTTGGACAATCAACAGAGGGACACGCCGTGTTCCAAGCCATTTCTATTACTACTACAACTATTCTAGCTTCTATGAACACACAGAGAAGCTCTATCCTTACTGTAACTGACCTAAGACACTCGAAATTCACTTCATATCGTCACCCTTACTTGGTAGGTGTTGCGACAGCCATAACAACTTTCACAAGGACACTGATGGCGAAAATTAAGCTAATTACAAAATTAAACAGCTTGTGTGTATGTATGCGAGCGAGCTAGTGTGACATATAAACAGCCACTTCTATCTTGGTGTTCAAAAGTGCGGAACTGTACTTGAAAAGAAAAAAAGTCTGGTCTGCTACTTCCAGGCGCCCGCAAACAACCCAAACGATGAGCGTTAACACAAACCAAGCTGAAAAGAAAAAAACTTTTTACGTCTAAACAGAAGTTCTTATTGCTAGCATCAAATATGGCACAGGTGAATCAAAGAGCGTTTCAACTCGTCCTGCACTGAATCCAAACTGGACACCCAAGATTTCAGTCGTGCAAATAATAGGAAGTTTATTAGAAAAACGAAAGAATTCAACTTGTCTAAACTTTACGCAAACTGTATTTGCTATTTTTTTTTCTCCCCTTTGTTTATTAAAGACCGGATGATTAATTTACTTCTAAACTTATCTATCTCCGTCTCTCTCTCTCTCTTTTTACCATCATATCGGACATTTCTAGTCTTAGGTATTATAACTGTGAATAAAAGACGAAGTGGTCTCGACAGGAACGTCTTTCGACCATAGGGTTGCTCTGTCAACACTGACGTGAGACACCAATCAATAGTTATCGAATAACAACAATATAAAAGAAGAGATCCATCGATCCGCTCCAATTTGTGTTGGTTGAGGGAGTTTTATGGCGGGTGTTGTTGGGTGGAATCTAAACATTAGCTACGTCACTTCCGGTACAGCTCTATTGCTAGCATGGAGATGAGAGAAAGAAAGAAGGATTAGAAAGAAACAAGACAGAAAAACGTAGACATTTCTGAATAAAACTGACCAAGCTGTTGGCAATAAGCAACATCAAAAATAAAAGTGAAACGGAAATAAGACCAGCTCTAATGGGTCGTCCTAAAACAAAATAAAAGGTGCGATCTGGAGTACAAAATGGGAGGAAAGGGTTTAGTTTGTAACACCCCCACCCACAGGGAATTTGGCGAGGGGGGATGTATTTATTTATCTGGAATTTTTTTTTCAATCATACAGTGTTTCTTCGGATAATTTAAAGTGGAGTTTCTCTTCCCAGATAAATCGTATAAAAAATTTGAGTTTTGGCATTGTGAAAAGACTAGGGCTGTATTGTTACTGCGAACTGTGACATGGGTGGACTACACTGAATCGAAAGACATAGTACGTGGGCGCTTAACCTGGTGGAAATGGCAGCCAAATCTCCCTCAAATCATGCTATCACCTTCAAAGCATGCACAAATTGAACTATGTTGTCCCAAAAAGGACTACGTCCGATTAAAAAGAAAGATTAAAGAGATGGTCACAAATGGAAAGGCTTTGATCAGGTCGATCTGGAGATAAACAAACAGCACTTTTTTGTTTGCTTGGTAGAAAGAGAGGGGGTGGGCTTAACAAACATATTAATAATTGAAATAAATAACCCTGTCCAACAAACGAACGATAGACGACAAGAGACATAGAATTACTTTAGATGTTGATTAGAAACAATTTGCAAATTAATTAAAATTGCTTTTAAATAAACAAACAGGCAAACAAAAAAAAAAGAAAAGAGTTACAACTCATTAGTAAGATGGTGAAGAGAGTTTTAGGGCTGCTTCTTCTAATTTTGTTCATTAATGTTGCAAATAGTTGAAAGACAGCCGCCCAGTCCATAGAAGTGGAGATCAGAATGAAGCAATGCCAAACTTTACTACCAACACACACACTTAGATGTATATATGTGTGTGTGGTGTTAAAGTTATGTAGAGATATAGGTAGATGTATTAATGCGTGCACGATCAACGTGTGTTGTGGTGGTCGTCCTACTTACCGATGTTCCACTGGATATCATCTTCTCCAGTTTTTTACCAATCTTCAATACCTCGTCTTCGCATCCCATCTTCGTTTTTCGACCCCGCAAAAAGATACACACAGCAAAATAAGTACGGTTATCACTTCGAATGGAGAAACTGAAGGCAAATATACCAACCGTGATGATAAACAATAAGCTTAACACTACCACCGACAACAATAATAGGAAGAAGAAGCCTGCACTTCTCTCTTCGACACAACTCGCCCGATCTCTCACACCAGATTTTTGTTTGTGGCGGACTGAGGGAGCATTGCATCATGGGAAAATGGCGCGCGGCAAATACAGACCCTGCTCCCCTCTCTCTCTATTTATTCTCTACTCCTCCTCCTCCTCTCTCTCTCTATTTATTCTCTACTACTCCTCCTCCTCTCTCTATTTATTCTCTACTACTCCTCCTCCTCCTCTCTCTTCTTCACTGCTTGCACATGCATACACAACACACACACACATAGAAAGATCTCTTGAGTTGTTTTCCTTTTTTTGTTAACTTTCAGTCTTTAGACATATATTTATCAGTCTTAACTCGTTGAAGTTTATATATATATATATATGTATATGCAGAAAGATATAACTTTACAATTCTAATTTCTGGAGCTGACAGTTGTTGCAGCTTTATTTAATATTTCTAATATAGGGCAGAAGCTCGCATATTTTGCAGGTAGAGAATAGTTGACTGGTGCCCCCACCTCCTACAAGGATTAAAGTGCAAGTCGACTTTGCCGTGATTTGATCTCAGAACGTAAAGCCACGTAACCAAACACCCTAAAACCCCTAAAAGGGGTCATGCATTAGCAGAATCGGGAGATCCAATTGGATATTTTACCCTCTAACAGCTGTATTTAAAATTCACTAGAGTTAACTTAGTTTTAGAAATGAAAGACTAAGCTTTAAAGGAATTAAAAGGTTCCACTGAAGATATTCTTGGTTTCGTGTCGCCTCATGTTAGAAATAAAGTGACAACAATAACACAAATAATAAAATATATATTTCGTTTATTATTGAATTTCATGTATTAATATTTAATAAAATATGTATGTATGCTATGTTCACAAATTAACTTTTATGAAATTATGAGATATAAAAAAAAAATTGGAATTAAAATTGTTTGACCGCATTTTGGGTTCGAGATTAAAAGCTTCACTTCCGGTTATATTGTTTATTGTTGAAAAGAAGGCAAAAGTTTGTTGTCGATCGATCGATCTGTTGTTGGAAGATGATTATTTAAAGGAAAAAATCACCTACCCATAATTAGGCAAAGCTTTGAAACTAATAGATAAACTCTATTTGTGAAAGATGTTTAAAAAAAAAGCCAAGTCGACTCCACAACAGAACGGCAGCAAAGAAAGTGTTGTAAGTTTCAAGTTTTTCATCTTAAACTCTAAACTTGTTCATTATTTTGTTATTTGTAATCAGAGTTAACTTATTTAATTCATGCAGTGGCTGCCTGTAGATTAAATCGTTTCACTTATTTACATAAAGGTGTTTTAACTGGAAGAGTTTAGTTAAGATGAAAATACGTGAACTGTGCTTTTGTGGTTGTAATTATATAATAATGAACTTATTTGAATGCGGTGCTCAGGTGTTGCGTTTAGATTAGTTAGAGTCTTAGGTTTATCATTCGTTAAAATGTTTCTAATCACAAAAGGTCAAGTAATTGACTATGGACTTTTAACCTTTTCATTTAAGTAGCCTCATTAATTGAATAGTACCTCGGCAGGTGCTTTCTCCCAAAACCTTGTTTGTGAAATTAGGGCGAAATCGAAGTGCCGGGTTGTGTTGGCAGAAACTATTAGGAAACCCATCGGATGGCCAGTAAATGATTTGTGAGTTCCAATAGAATCGGGTCGACTTGCTCCTTGTAATTGAATTGGGTTAACGAAACCTGGCAGTTTATCGAATGACCTACCACCATCTGTAATTAGAAAGATCAACTTGGTCACTACGTCACATCGATTCCTACCTGAATATTTTTCAGGAGGACATTGCTGGTAAGTGACCTACTGGTATGGCTGCCAAAGCATGTCCAAACACAATATATGTGAAACAACTCACCTGAGACACTGAATATTAGAGAGGCTGAAATAGAAAAGCGGTTTATTGTAGAGGAGACAGACGAGTTGTAATGTTTTATTGTTATTTATCATTTTTTCCAAAAATCATAAATGTATGTATTTATTGATATGCATTTGAAATAATTTATTTTCAGGTTGGTTCCAGTAATGAAAACCTGACTGCACTGAAAGACACCAAAGATTCTGTGGAGAAGATTCTCCACCAGAGAGTCTTTTTTAACGTGTTCTTTCTTGGAATGGTACAGGAAATGAATATGGGTGATGCAAGGAAGAGGGATACTGAGGCTCAGCTAATCGACCAGCTGGAAGAAGCTCAAGTATGTCATAAACACTCTTGATTTCATTTTGTTTCATCTCGTGGGATATACATGGATATCTGCTGGTGTTGTGCTCCTAGCACCTGTGCTGGTGGCACGTAAGAAGCACCTTTTGAGAGTTTTGGTCCTCACGGAGGCAATGACAAATGACCGACACCTTTGGCAATAACCCAAACACAACCTTGGAACTAAGATGTTGATAGTGTCTCCTTAAAATCTGTGATGAGGTTGGGCGTTTGTTAGAAATGTTGATGCAGTTAATCAGTGATCCATGTTTGCTTTTTAAATTGAGAATTCAGTGCTCAGGGGTTGCTATGAAGGGTTTTAATGTGTCTGTCTATGTTTCAGATTGATGGCAAACTACCTGTCACCGCTCGAGAAGAAGATACTGTGAAACTAAATGTGTCAAGGCATGGAATTAAGGTCCTTGACAAAAAGGGCCAGGTAAGGATTACCTACTCTGTTTAGCAGTTTAGTATGCTTGTGTGTGTATGCATGTGTGATGATTTAATGTCAAAGTGAACATTAAAACAATGACGATGATGATGATTTCCTCTTCTATTTTCTTTCATCTGATCCCCTCTTCTTCAGGAAGTGTTGCAGCGACACCCCCTGCACACCATTGCTCAGATCATCCAATATGATGATGACTTCCAACACCACAACGTGGCAGTGAAGATCGGTCAGTTCAGTAAGACGGTCTTCCATTGCTTTGTCTTTCAGTGTGTCTCAGAGGTAAGTCTGCTCAAAGATTGAGCTTTTCTTTTTTATCTTCTCTTTGCAACAATCAATGCTCAAGTCTACTGTCAACAATTAGAGCGTTTGAACCAAGCTTTGAAGAAAAAGAGACCCGCTTTACTGAATCGAAAAAGAGTGATGTTTCATCAGGACAATGCGCGATCCCACACTGCAAAGTTCACATCACAGAAGATCAAAGAGCTTGGTTGGGAAAAAATTCCTCTTCCACCTTATTCTCCCGACCTTGTTCCTTCAGACTACCATTTGTTTCGTAGTTTACAGAATCATTTGGGGGGACATAACTTTCGCAAGCCAGGAGGAGGTTGAAACTGACATTTCAGAGTTCTTCGCTTTAAAACCAAAAGAGTTTTACATTGATGGGATTAAAAAAGCTTGTAAATAGATGGAAGGAAGTCATAGATAATCAGGGAAAGTACATTGATGATTAAATTTCAATTAAATATAACATTTGATCACTTTCTTTATTCGAAATTCGGACAGAACTTATGGGATGACCTGATATTTTTGCTAAAAGCATGAACATCACATTCTCCCTTCTGTAAATCTAATTCAAATTCCAATCAACAAATCATTCTTCAAGTGTTTTAATGCATTGTTTTCCTTTTTCTTTCTTTTTTTACTCCAACAGAACCAAGCCCAGAATATTTGCCAATGTCTTCAGAAATTGTTTGATGCTGTGACAATGAATATATCGATGGATTCTTAAAAAGATTTTCCTCCCTAGCTCTGCATTCCTAGACATAAAACATAGAGATTTCTTTTGAATGCAAAACAATGCTGTGCAGTCTGTTCCAAACCACAGCAACATTTTACTGGCAGGATTACAATTTGGGATTCTTTCAGGAATTCAGATTGTTATTGAGTTTTTGTTTTTGAAAGGTGAATTGGTTTTATTTATTGAGACATTCTTTCAATCAATTTTCTCTCAATGCTCTGTCTGTCTTAAAGAACCATAAACTATCAAAAGAACAAACAATTTCATGTGCAAACTACCTACAACAATGAGTTATTCTTCAGGCTGTATTGACTGGTAACCACACAGTTGAAGAACCTATACTGTGATAATTGGACTAGAGCTGGTCTGTGGACTTATTTTGTCCATATCACCCCACTACCCACCTTCAAGTAGCTTTCAGGGATCCTTCCAGAGTGTTAATGCACTCAAGTGGTCCCTTTATACGCACAGGGGCTCTATAAAACTCAGGATCTCTTTTATACGGAGATATAAATAACTCTCTGAGTTTATGGGAAGTGATAGAGAATACCGAAGTGTCTTCATCCTCTCACTTCAACCCTACAATGTGGCCTTGTGTCATTATTTAAGGGTCCCTAAGGGTAGCAGAAATGCTTTGTGATATTTAGTTACGTCCCTTTATTTGCATAAATCTAAATCTTGTTGAGACTGACTTCACTTCTTGTTCCTCTGGGATGGGAGAAGTGGTTGGTAAAATAGATACCAGTAATATTTCTGGGACCTGATTGAATCGACTACCCCCCCCTAATGCCGTTCATTCAAACTGCATTTACATTATGGTTTCTTTTGTTTTTTGTTATGTTATTGATTCATCATCATCACCAACACCATCATCATCATGTAAATATGTATTTAAATAAAGAAGAATATTTATAACATCTGATAAACCTTTGTTATTATATTTTAGTGTATAATCTAATCTCAACAGGGCAGAGTGGTGACAGCTTGAATAGCCCTGGACGCTGGTTGAAGAGGTCATGTATGGAGAGGTACTCCAGCCATGACCATTTGGCTTGACTTTAAACAGAGGCATGGCTGATTGGCTGAGAAGTTGGCTTTGGTGTTGTAGATCTCTATCCAAAGTCTCTCTCCGTGAAAGCCTTTGTGGTAATTAGCGAAAACCTAGCTAATTAGCCAAAGCATGGATTTAGTCTGGAAACCAACCCCCACCAATCTGAAGAGGAGATTTTTTCCCCCATGCAATGGTAAGAGTCATCCCCTTTTATATGGAGCCCTGGATGCTCACCCCAAATCTGGAATCCAAGCTCAATGGAACCTACACTCACATGTTAAGAGCAACCTTAAACATATCTTGTCCCACCAAGAAACAGTTGTATGGAGATCTGCCTGTGTCCACTCTTATAAAGGAAAGGCATTTTGCAGGAGGACATTTCTGGTAAGTGACCTACTGGTATGGATGCCAAAGCATGTCCAAACACAGTATATGTGAGACAACTGACCAGAGACACGGGTTGTCTCTTTGAAGACTTCCCTCAATTAATGCAGAATCAAGAGGGATGGTGTGAGCAGGTTAAGAATGTCTAAACATGCTTGACCAGATGACGAGCCATCTAGACATTAGACATTTAGCCATTAGGAGGAGGATGACCACTGGCAAGTTATTGTTATATGAGAATTCCTATTGGGTCAGTCAGTCTCCTCGACCCAAAACCTGGGCATCAGTGGTCCCACACAAAGAATGCCTTTAGTTCTCTTGGCACTGAACACAAGAGAACTCAGACACATAGAAGAGTCAGTGTGGTTGGCAGCAAAAGCCATGACCGTTGGAACCTGCTTTGTTTGATTTGTCAATATATCTGAAAGAGAAATGGAGAAGATCAAATTTGGGACGTGGACTGTCATCTTCCATTTATGGCTTTGAAAATTTTCTTCACAAATACTTGGTCCACTTTGTATATATGTGTATCTCTGTTTATCAGTGTCAATTGGTATAAATACTTTGTGATATTTAAATTTATAGAAGGGAGGAAACTCAGTAAAGGGACACAAATCTGGTGAACTTAGCCATTTGTGCAATAGGGGTTGGTTAGATAAGTACAAGTTGGCCATGACACATTTCCTGTGTCCTTATGTTTTCAAAGGGTGTTTCCTAGGGCTAAATAGCTAGCAGTAGCGTTCTTCCCTTTCATGGGACTGCCACATTAAGTTGGCAACAAGCCATCACCTGCTTACCATGTTCTCTTCTCTGAGGATCCAAGTGGGTTCGTGGATGATATCAGTTGACCGCATGCCACAAGCTCACAGGAGATGGGGATGGACCGGGAGTCTGCTTGACTGGTCACCCAGAAATGACCCCAGGAAAATACCAACAAATGGTGAGTGCAGCAACGCACTGCAATGGTGTATGCCCTTCATACCTGAACAACAACAACAACAACAGCTGCAGCATCAACAACAGTATAATCCCCTTCAGGCAAAATATATTTAGGACACAAAATTTCAATGGTAGCGTGTGTTTGAGGGGGGCGGGTTGCTGGAATGACAAGCAGATGTTGAAGACGTTCTTTTGTAGGCATGTGGGGTGGGGGTGGGTATGGATAGATTAAAAAAAGTAGGGGCCATAAAATAGAGATAAGAAAGAATGATAAAGAAATCGCTTGATTCATTGAGTTAATGAAGAAGCCTCTAACTGGTCACCCAACATGCTAGAAATAGCAGCCATATATAAAATAATTCTTAAATAACACCCATGGTGCAGGCATGGCTGAGTGGTAAGAAGCTTGCTTCCCAACCACATGGTTCTGGGTTCAGTTTCACTGTATGACACCTTAGGAAAGAGTTGCCTTGGGCTGACCAAAGCAATGTGAGTGGATTTGGTAGACAGAAACTGAAAGAAGCTTGAACATTAGAAGCATCAGTTGTGGTGTGCAAGAGAGACGATTGCGCTGGTATGGACATGTGGTGAGAATGGATGAGGATAGCTGCGTGAAAAAGTGCCACACCCTAACAGTTGAGGGAACCCGTGGAAGAGGTAGGCCCAGGAAGACCTGGGCTGAAGTGGTGAGGCAAGACCTTTGTACATTGGGCCTCACCGAGGCAATGACTACTGACCGAGACCTTTGGAAATGTGCTGTGCGTGAGAAGACCCGGCAAGCCAAGTAAGATTGTTGCCAGTGCCCCTGGACTGGTTCTTGTGCGGGTGGCACATGAGATGCACCATTTTGAGCGTGGACGTTGCCAGTACCGCCTGACTGGCTCCCGTAGGATTTTCGAGCGAGATCGTTGCCAGTGCCCCTGGACTG
>NC_069003.1:37061425-37062812 GCF_001194135.2 Octopus bimaculoides
CGGGTGGCACATAAAAGACACCATTTCGAGCGTGGCCGTTTTCGTGCGGGTGACACGTAAAAGCACCCACTACACTCTCTGAGTAGTTGGCGTTAGGAAGGGCATCCAGCTGTAGAAACTCTGCCAAATTAGACTGGAGCCTGGTGTTGCCATCCGGTTTCACCAGTCCTCAGTCAAATCGTCCAACCCATGCTAGCATGGAAAGCGGACGTTAAACGATGATGATGATGATGATGATGATGTGTGTGTGTGTGTATCTATGTCCCCCAGCACCGTTTGACAACTGGTGTTGGTGTGTTTATATCCCCATCATTTTGCAGTTCAGAAAAACAGTGAGAGAATGAAGTATCAGGCTTGAAAAAAAAAGTACTGGAGTCAACTCATTCAGCTAAAAATCTTTCAAGGCAGTGCTGCCCCAGCATGGCCACAACCTAATGAAACTGAAACCAGATAAAAAGATAAAGAAAAATGTGTTAAAAACAGAAGAACACATTGGATATTGCAGTTTTAGATATTATAATATCTGAAATAAATTAAAAAATAGTCAGGGTGGTCACAAATGGAATGCCTTTGATTGCAAGCCTGCTCCGTTAGGGCTAACCATGGAATTAAACAACAACTCTGTTAGTTGCAGCATTAGCATCTTAATGAAAACAGTTTGGGTGCTTCTTGAAGAAGCTGTCAGCGCCATCTGTGAAGATGTTTGTTCTGCAGAAACAGGAAATTCCTTCACTGGGAAAACAAAGCTGAGACATTTCTACCATTCTTCTTCCACCTTCACCCTCCCCCCCCTCTCTCTCTCTCACACACATAAAACACACACACACACATATACATACATACATATGCATATTTATATATATATATAATAATAATAATAAATATGATTATATATATAAGAAATATGTACATAACATAATATATATCTGTGTGCGTGTATACATATATAAAGATAAATGATATATATATATATATATATACATATATTCTGCCAGCTCAACTTATATATTTATATTATATATTTATTTTATGTATGTGTATGGGTATATGTGTGGGTATATGTATATGTGGGGTGTATGTATGTATAAGTATGTGTGCGTGTGTGTACATCTAGTTGTGTGTGTGTGTGTGTGTATTTATGTATGTGTATATGTATAGGTGAGTATGTAGGTAGGTATGTAGTTGTGTACATACGGATGTAATGATAGTTGGCCACACGGTTGTGTATGTATGAATAAGTATGGGTATATGTGAGGGGACATAATGTGTATAAGGATGTATATCTGGATATGTATAGATGAGAATGTATTTATCCTCATTGTTACTGTTGTGGCTATGGAATTAAGAGATGTGTGGCTGCGCGCATACATATGTATGTACATACACG
>NC_069003.1:37063948-37064751 GCF_001194135.2 Octopus bimaculoides
TGTAAGATTAAACTTCTGTTCATCCTCTAATTCCTTATGTACTTTGTACTTCTATATGTAAACCATGTTGGCAAAATAACATAGTCTGCCATGGACACCTGTGCTTTGGTTCTTTCTTTCTTTTTCTTTTCTTCCTCCCTTTGTCACTTTTGCTATGAATTAAATTAATGAATTCAACGGGATACACCGTCTGCAAGTAGTTGGGTTCAGCATATTATCCTCCATTTTCTAATTGTTACACAAATTTTGGGTAAAACCTCCACTTTTACCCGCTCCCATTGATTGCACCTAGTATAGCACTAGCGTAGCAATAATTGGGTACCCTCCCAGCAGTATACTGGATAGATACTATCCCTTAGTGAGTTGTACCCCCAACCCTTAACTCTCTCACGTTATTTTATATATATATATATATATATATAGATAGATAGATAGATAGACACATTGATTGACTGATTGATTGATATAATAAATGAATAAATATATATGTAATATCTTGTAAATACTTTATATATTTTAATGATAATGATTATGATGATGTATAACATATTTGTGTATGTATTTCATCATCATCATCATCATCATCATCATCGTTTAACGTCCGCTTTCCATGCTAGCATGGGTTGGACGATTTGACTGAGGACTGGTGAAACCGGATGGCAACACCAGGCTCCAGTCTGATTTGGCAGAGTTTCTACAGCTGGATGCCCTTCCTAACGCCAACCACTCAGAGAGTGTAGTGGGTGCTTTTACGTGTCACCCGCACGAAAACGGCCACGCTCGAAATGGTGTCTTTTATGTGC
>NC_069003.1:37065041-37067673 GCF_001194135.2 Octopus bimaculoides
CGGGTTCCCTCAACTGTTAGGGTGTGGCACTTTTTCACGCAGCTATCCTCCTCCATTCTCACCACATGTCCATACCAGCGCAATCGTCTCTCTTGCACGCCACAACTGATGCTTCTAATGTTCAGCTTTTCTCTCAAGATACTTACACTCTGACGGGTATTCACATTGACATTACACATCCAACGGAGCATACTGGCTTCATTCCTTGCGAGCTTACGTATGTCCTCAGCAGTTACAGCCCATGTTTCACTGCCATGTAGCATGGTTGTTCTGTATGCATGTGTGTGTGTGTGTGAGTGTGATCACATGTGTGTTTGTTTATATTTATATTCCTGCAAAAATTGCTCAGCTCCAGCAAATGATGTATGGACAACCCGTCAATGTTGTTGTCATTTTCTCCGTCAACAGGTTGTCACCTGGTTTTGTGCTTCCAAAGACCCGTTAAATTGATATCCTTTATTTGAAAAACAGGTAAAGGTTAGTGACTGGAAGAGCATCATCATAACCATCATTGTTTTAACATCCATTTTTCAGGCTTACATGTATCAAATGGAATTTGTTGAGGCAGATTTTCTATAGCCAGATGCCCTTGTCATTGCTAATCACCACTTGTTTTCATGTGAAGGGCTTCACTGTCTTTTCTATTGATAAGCAATCTCTTGGTCTTGGGTACTAGTACTGCAAATGCATTGTGGGATATTGTCTTGTTGTAAGGGGAGACTTTGCACTGCCATATTTTTTTAGTCTCGTGTAATATTCTTGGGTACCTCTATCTTTATTCACGGTACTTTGGTTTGATATATTTCCAGTAATGCCAAGGTACTCATAGCATTCTTTGTGTGGGACAGGATAGACAGTGAGACCACTGATGCCCAGGTTTTGGGTCTTGGAGACTGATTTTCCCCATTCAACAATTAAATAAGAACATTTCTTCTGGCCAAATTCCATTCCTATGTCAGCTGAAAATGTTGTTATTAGTTCCAGCTGTTTTTTTTGGCATTGTTAACATTTTTAGCATAAATCTTGAGGCCATCCACAAAGGAATTATGGGTTACATTAATATCTCCTTGCAGTTACAGACCTTAGAATGTAGCCGTTTGGTTTTTGCTGCAGGAATGATAATGAGTTTAATGCCAAAATGAACAGAATTACAGAAAGGCTGTCTTCTTGGCATATTCCTTTTGAAATATCTAAGGCATTGGAGACGATTGTTCCATTGTTCCACTGTCTTTTCTAAGTGTAAGGATTATGACTCAGGTCTTTGTGAGCCCCTCGCAATGGCAGCAATTATGGCACTGTATGTAATGTGTGTATATATATATATATATATATATATATATATATATAAATGCGTGCGTTTGTGTGTGTGTGTATAATGCATCTATATATAGATAGATATTAATTAATCTTAATTCCTAATTGCGGGTGGTACACTGACCATGGTCCCTGCAGGGTCTCACAAAACTTTGCACGTGGTGATGATGATGATGATGATAAATCGAGCAGTGATGGTCGTGGATGGTGCAAACTGGAAGTTCTACAGGTTATTGTTTAAGTTGTAGCAGTGGGGAATGGTTGGGGGGTTGGGAGGGGACATAAAACGTGGGGCAGGGTGGGGCCCAAATGAAGCCAGGTGGAACAGGGTGGAGTTGGTTGCAGTTGTTTTTGCAACAGAGTAAAAAAATGTGCAGCTGGCAAAACGTGCAGCGTTGCCGTCTGTGTTCTGCTTCTAATTCTGTCTCCCTGTATCAACGGCGCCGGGTTTCTGTGTCTGTCGCTATCATTGCTGGCATTGCTTCCTTGAATTACCTCAAAAAACCCACCACCACCACCACCACCACCGCTACACATGCACACAAACAAACATGTATGCACACACACACACACACACACACACATACATACAAACACACACATAAATGTGTACGTCATACATGTACATACACACACACAGATACATAAACACATAAGCAAACATCCATATAGACACACACACACACATACAAGCAAGCAAGCACACACACACAAACATCTGCACAAATACATGCATTAACTTTCACACACACACACACACACACACACACACACACACAAAGCTATACAAGCCAACAAGCAGCCATGCAGTCACACAGATACATACATGTACACACTGACACACACACTGAGATACGCAAACTCACACAGATACACAAAAAATACAAACACTCACACACATATAAATACACATGATATACATATGAAGACAAACACACACATATACACACAGAGCTGCAATAAACAAACACACTCATTTACACACACACACATGTCTATACAGACAGACGCCCACCCACACACACCCGTTTCCCCTTTACCCTCCACTTTAGTTTGCACTCTTAATGCCACCACCACCACCGTCTCTACAACCACTGCTGCCCCCACAACCAACAGAACCACTTTTAATATCATCATCATCATCATGGCTATCACCACCACTGCCACTGCTGCTGCTGCCGCCGCCGCCATCTCCACTCTGTTGATTCCCAAATGACAAAAAAAACGAGTGGTTTTCCCTGATCTCACACATGGAGATAATAATTCCATTGCTTCCGGTTAAATGAAGGAAAATTCACTGGGGAGAGATAGATGGGGG
>NC_069003.1:37067776-37071294 GCF_001194135.2 Octopus bimaculoides
GGAGGGAGGAAGAGAAGAGCAAGGGAAAGAGAGGGGGAGGGAGAGAGGAGCGTCGGGGTGGGGGTGGGGGAGAAATAAGAAGAAAGAAAAGAGGAAAGATAAGGAAGAGAAGGAGGAGAATTTGAAGGAGAAAGAAAGATGAAGAGAAAGAAAAGAGATTGCAAAAGGAGGAGGAGGAGGGTGGGGAAGAGTGAAGGATAAGGAAGAAAGAGAATGAAGAAAAGAAAGAGAGGAGGAAGTAGGAGGAAGAGTGGGAGGAGAAAAAGAGGAGGGAGTGGGGGAGAGGGGGAGAGGGAGTGGGTGTTAGAGGTGAAATAGTAAATAAGTAGATGCCAAAGAAGAAGAAGAAGTAGATGATGAAGGAGAAGATGATGATGAAGAAGAAGAAGGAGAAGAACAAGAAAGGGAAGATGAAGATGAAGAATGGAGAAGAAGAAGAAATGAATGAGAGAAGAAGCAAAAAGTTAAAGGCGAGAGAACGAGGTATATAGTCAGGTGGTTCGTTAATTCACTTCCTAATCACACAGGTTTGAGTTCAGTTGCTGTGTGGTGACATTTGGAGGTCTGTGGAGAGGTTGTGAGTGAAAAATTGAATCAATGGAAATTGTATGGAAGCTTGTTGGATGGCCCATACATGTTGCTGTGGGAGTGGGGGACTGCATTCATTGCTTCCTGTTAAAAACAAAAATCTGATACTCTGTCAGTTTTGATCCAATCAACAGAAATTAATGTGCAAGCGGCTGAGTGTTCCACAGACACATGTACCCTTAATGTAGTTGCCAGGGAGATTCCACATGATACAGAATGTGACGAAGCTGGCCCACTGAATTACAGGTACAACTCATTTTTGCCAGCTGAGTGGACTGTAACTACGAGAAATAAAGTGACTTGCTCAAGGACACAAGGCACAGTTGGGTATTGAACTCATGAACCACTTAGCCATGCTCCTTGTTTAGCACTACCATCTAGTCCCATGGTGAGGGTTGTCTTAAGGCCCAGGGTCTAGGGTTCAAACCCTGATCTCTCTATGCTGCAGCTTCCTGACAATAAACATGACAGGCGAGGCAACAAGATGACAGAAACGTTAACAGCACTTCCCCCTGTCTTCACATTCTGAGTTCAAATTGTGCCAAGGTTGGCTTTGCCTTTCATCCTCCCTGGGTCAATAAAATAATTACTATAGGGTCCAGTGTAGGAGTTTGGCCAGGCGACCACACCCATGGTTCACAGGTGGCTTTAACACAGTCCACTCTGTTGCAAACATTTTGGATAAGGTCCTTTAGGGTATCTCAATGTACCCCTTACAACTACAGTAAGCCATGTGTTGAGGAAGTGAGTGGGTGGAGGGTGTTTTTACACCCCCCCTGCTGTTGCAGAAGTTGCGTAAAGGTTAAAGTCCCGGGACACAGCTTTTCTGCCTCTGGCTGCAAAGTCATGAAAATAATGGTGAGAGAAAAGAAAAGAAGAAAGCAAAGAAATAGAGGAATAATAAGGGAAAGAGAGAGAGGGGGGGGGAGTGAAAAAAATAAAGAGAAACAGGTGAGAGAAAGAAAGAGAGAGAGAGAGAGGCTGATGAAGAAAGAGGAAAGGAGTGGAGCATCCAGGAGGCAGTGAGATGAGAATATAAAGAGTCTGGTGAGAGAGAGAGAAGACGAGCAAAAAGAAAGGATGAAAGAAAGATAAATAGAATGCGAAAAAACAAGAGCCGTATGAGTGGGAGGTAGAGGCAAAAGTGGGATGAGTAGGAGTAGGAGAGGAGTTGAGTGAGGTGAAGGAAGAGGAGCAGGTGGAGGAAGATGAAGAGAAGGTGGTAAAGTGAAAGTTATTTTCTCACCTGCCAGTAAAAGGAAAGGTTACATCTTATCAGGTATCTGTGACTTCTTCTTTACTCTTCTTCTTCCTTCTTCTTCTTTATTCTTCTGACGATTTTCGTTGACTTCACTTTGGACCAACGAACTTCTGGTTGCCTGTATTATACACAAATACACGCATCATATGCATGTCCATCTATCTATCTATCGATCTATCTATCTATCTATCTATCTATCTATCTATCTATCTGGCTATATATATATATATATATATGCATGCATATACATACATACATACATATAAACATATATATGTACATGTATACACATAGATTCATATACATATATATATATTTATATATATGTGTGTGTGTGTGTATATATATATATATATATAAAAACATATATATATATGCATATGCACACACACACACACACACACATACATTATGTATGTATGCATACACACATAACCTGTATGCATGGGGGGGGGGAGTATGCTTTTGGTTTTTCAAGCATTGCTTTTTGTGTCTGTAGCTTTAATTCATAACTGAAGCACATATAGCTGTGGCACCACCACTACCACTACCACCACCACCACCACCACCATTATCATCATCATCATCATTACCATCCTTGTCATTTGTTTCTTTCATATATTCTGATGTTATGATTTTCGGAAAGGCACCGAGTTGCCAGAATCCTTCGCCTGCCGGGCAGAATGTTTAGCGGCATTCCATTCACCCTTATGTTCTGAGTTCAAATTCCACTGAGGTTGACTTTGCCTTTCATCCTTTTGGGGGTCAATCAAATAAGTACCAGTTAAGCACTGGGGTCGATGGATATATATATATTCTTGCATGTATGCGTGTATGTATGTATGTGAGAGTGTGAATGGATTTGCCTGAATGGTTGAGGTGTTGCCCTCGTGTTTGTGGTTTCGGTTCCTGGGCCAGGCAATGCACTGTGTTCTTGAGCAAGACACTCCATTTCATCTTGCTACATTCCATTCAGCTGACAGAAATGTGTAACCCCATGATGATCCAGCATCCTGTCCAGGCCAGGAATAGATCTGCCTCAGAATCTGAGAAACTGGCCACAGGAACCTCTCACAAAGGACATTTGAGCCCTTTTTGATTGTGTGTGTGCGTGTGCATGCACGTGTGTGTATGTGTGTGTTTATGTGTGATGGCACGTGGCTTGGTGGTTATAGTTCTGGACTCACAATCCTAATGTTATGGGTTCCATTCCCAGACCAGGCAGAGCATTGCATCCTTGACTAAATCAAGTTATTTCAGGATGTTCCAGGAGGCGATGGTCACTCGTACAGTTTCCTCTCACTCTCAGAGTCACATCCAAGGTATTCATTTGGGCCAAGCGTGAGAGAGGGTCACATCACTCGTCCCCATATTGACACCCAGGAAGAAGTTGTGGATGTCTGCTGTGGACTACAAAGTCACACTCATTTCTAAACGATGGCCATAACTATGTAATGGTTGTGTGTATATATAAACGCATATATTTGTGTGTGTATGTATATATGTTATATATATGTGTGTGCATGTATATATACATGTCTGAGTGTATATATGTGTGTGTGTGTATTTCCGTGTTTGTCTGTCTGTCTCTCTCCTCCCCCTCTCTCTCTCTCTATATATATACATACACCCCACACACATACCTATATATATATATATATATATATAT
>NC_069003.1:37076038-37079597 GCF_001194135.2 Octopus bimaculoides
TATATATATATATATATATATATATATATATCCAGTTTCATCGATCTTCTTCCCCACCCCGTGCCAAGTTGAATTTGTTACACAAAGAAATCGCTTCGTTGTACCTAGCAGATATTTATTCCCATCAATAATAATAATCATAATTTATCAAGAAATCGATAATGAAACAACAAAAGCCTCCCGAACGTATTTACTGGTTGCAGCGACTGCGCGCACGCGCGCGTGCGTGTGTAAATAAATCTCCGTCGATGAGTATTTCAGCTGGTTAATCAGCAGATCTGCCTTCTACTTACATTAGCATGTAAAATGGCTGAGTATCCCTCAGACACGTGCCCTCTTAACGCTGAATGTTTATTAAACGTGTTTAGCAATTTACAAAAGTAGCTCAATTACAAAAGCAAATGGATGATTGCAATAAAAACTCGTCAGAAACACAAATGCCATTCCACTCTGCAACAGAGAATGTTGGTCTTCGAAAAATTGCTGAGATAAACTTAAACGTCGTTCTCATACACAACAACAACAACAACAACAAGTGCCATCGTTTTCCATTCTGTATTCCTATTCCTACCTTGTAGCTATTTTTTGCATTTATTTTCCTCTTTTCTCATATTTGAATTAATACTTCAATCCCTCCAGTATTTGCAATTAATGTCAAATTCTCCCTTTCTACCCAGAATTCAGCGGAGCCATATTCCTTATCATTGCTAAATGTTTCTTAAAGTCAATCTATCTATCTATCTATCTATCTATCTATCTATCTATCTATCTATCTATCTATCTATCTATCTATCCAGACAGACAAACAGATAGATAGATAGATAGATAGATAGATAGATAGATAGATAGATAGATAGATAGAGATAGAGATAGAGAGATATTAAATATATAAGGGTGGAGCGCGGAAAATGAGGAAGTCTCTGCTGGGTGGCTTAAATTGTGCTCAGAAACCAGCAGACAGCGCTTCAGTTAATCGCTGGAAACGTGACCACCGCTTGACCGATACGTTTTGTCGAGAACCCAAGGCAAAAGTATTTGCTCTTCGCTGCTGGTCTTCTCCAAGTATCATGTTTGGGTCATGGCATAACTATAACATTGCCCTGAAGGACTTTCAGGAGCACACGAGATGGGTGGCATTATTCTTCTTAAAAAGACAGAGAACCTGTTGTAGTGAGAAATAGACTGTTGTCCGCCAGATGTTGGTAGAGAGTAAACATGTGATGCTGTTATTGAATTCCAATCAACCAGTAGTTTTAAAAAGTGTTCCGTTAATATTGGGCGTGTGAGTAGGACATCTGCTCATTCTGCTAAATAACTCTTTCCCTCACTTCGACTGTGTTTTGGTAGAAGTGTGGCAGTATATTAGAATCTGCTGACGTACACGTATCTTAACAAAACTAATTTTAAAAATCTTGGATTGTGATGACGTCACCGAGCAGCTGTTAACAGCTGAAATAGCACAGTTGGAAGGACAGGTTGACGTTTTGGCAGCAGCTTGTTGATCAACAGAAAACAGTGGCAGAGATAAACGGGAAAGACAAGTCTCATACAGGTTGTCGAAGACAAAGTAAACAACAACATAGAGGATTACCGATTTTATATCGCTGTTAGGGTCCACGAAGTGGTACGAAGAGCGACTCGGTGTAGCGGGGAGAAAAATTATTGAAGACAGTCCCATATGTATTCATAGACTGGCTTTTGTTGTCAGATCTATGATTAAAGGCGGCCAAGGTGAAGTGGGTGAAGTGGACCGGCGGTCCGTCTGTTCCCCTACGAAATGCTGTGTGCACAATGCAAGGGTGACTGGCGGATATGTTATTGCATCAAGGGCCTCTGTAGACCCTGATGAAAATACATTTGGACAGAATCCCGTTGAGGGTTACCCTCGTCATTAAGGGAGTTTCATCATTTGAAATAATATGGGTCATATCCAGATACCTAAAGCTGGCCGAAGTAGCAAGCTTCCATGTTAGTGATAATCCCAGTCGTCGTAGTTTTATAAACCATGGCACATGTCATCTAGAAGAGGTGTGACCTTTAGTTACAACATCCTTTTGCTGATGTGTAGGTGATCCTCAAATGCGAATGTTTCACTGAACTGCTGAACTCCTCTTAAGTTATCCGAATGTGGTTGTTGAAGTCATCCTGCAGGACGAACTAATCGGCGACATTCAGGCATTCATCTTCCTTAAAACAAAATATGACTAGTTGGATTTGTATAACTTATTGCGTCCCTTGTAAGAGATCGAACCTGCATACACTCAGATAAGACGTTGTACCAAACATACCCGTTGTGGACATCGACATTTATTCGTTTCTTCCTCTTAACCAGGTATTTTACTGGAGCTAAATATATCTTCCTCCAGAGATAAATCCCTCGAGAATTCTCTCAACCTCAGTAGCCTCAACAAAGAATTTTGTCTCAGGAACTTTTCCTACCATTCTTGGATATTTTGTCGTCTTTGGACTGAGATCACATTCAAAAGGTTCAATTGTTCCCTAAACAATTCAGTCATAAGTGGGACCAGATTTGCAGAACCTGAGTATGTAAGCGTGTCAAACTGTAAACCAGTTCTCCGAGGTCTCCTGGTTGTATGGTCAGCCAATTAAAGACACCTGATCTTATATTTGCTTGAATTCCTTAATTCCTTTCCTATTTTCTGCTCACACTTGGTTAAATATATGTTCGGCCAGGAATCTTTCCGAGAAGCTCTTCCGCACTTTGGTCTGTCATGTCTGGTTGAAAATAACTCAGTTTTAGATTTCGGTTCTGGTATCGCCAATGTCAAGGGCTTCTTTTTCACTTCTGTCCTCCAGCTGCAGAAGACTGTTCGTGGTGCTGTTAATGTTAAACTTGTTTGCGGCCATTCAGAATCCTTAACTCATGGTTTCAGTCAGCAATAAAACTTGAGGAGAAACCTATGGACCACTGTTGTAGCAGATAGATTTGGAATTTATACTTGAATTTCTCTTTGATATGGCTATCGATAATATGAAGTAGTTAAATCAATATCTGATCAATTAGAGATCGATATTAAAATGTAATTTCCGAGGTATCGACAAAGCACAGAGGAAACAAGCCAGAAAGAGTTGTCTCCCCTGCTCCGACAAACTCCTTTTTCTGTTGAAGCTTCAAAAGACAGACGACAGCAATCATGGTACAATGACGACAACTGGTTCCTTTCACTTGAATAAAACTGGTCTCTAAAGACTTCAACATTTGGCATCTATCGTTGTTTTAATGTTCAGACTGTCACCCCTCACCCTACCGCCGCCGCCTCCATTATTCCTTCGCTGGACACGTTTTCTCTCCGCTTTTGCGCGACTCCCAACCTTTATTTTATTGCTGGAATTCCTTTAAAACAATTCTTAAACTTTGACAGAGGAAACAATAGGAAATTATAAGCTGCAACTTTCTATCAACTTTATTAAATTTCATCTCCCTCCCTCTCTCTCTCTCTCTCTCTCTCTCTCTCTCTCTCTCTCTCTCTGCTATCTGACTCGCCCCTCTCGCGTACATACATACACATACATACAAACATACATACATACATATATA
>NC_069003.1:37079648-37082486 GCF_001194135.2 Octopus bimaculoides
ATATATACATATACATATACATATATACATAGATAGATATATGCATAAATGTGTGTGTGTGTGCGTGTGTGCATACAGATATAGGTAGACGCATCCGCGGCAGACTGAGACAGCGAAAGTTATGAAGAGAACAGAAGTGTGGCAACAGGCAGCAGGAGGCAAATATACCTGTCGCTCCCCCTCCCACTCCTCCTCCGTTTCCAAGACTCCTTCCCTGGCAGCTCCAGACAGAAAATGCTGCAACAGCAACATTACACACACACACACACACACACACACTCAAACACACTCACATGCACATACACACACACGGACACACATATTCAGCGTTCTTCACATTCTCTCTTGCTCCAGCTTTGCCAACCACCATCAACAAGTCTCGTCTTTATTTTGTTTCATTCTTTCTTTCATCAAATCTCCGCTCTCTCTCCCTCCCCCTCTCCCTCTTTCCATGTCGTCTGCCTGCTTTTTCTCTACCACTCCCTCAATGTACCCATCTCTACCCCTTCCTCCGTTTATATCTCTTTGTCTGTCTGCCTGTTTCTTTGTATGAGTGTATGCATATGCATGTGTATATGTCTGTATGTATGTGCATGCATGTGTGTATGCATGTATATGTGTAAATGTATGTATGTGTGTGTGTGTGTCCCCTGGAAGCAATCCATTTGAGAGGGCCACTTCAGTGTAAAACGTCCAGCTTGTTGGTCACTGCAGCCGTTTCAGCCTGATTAGACTTCGTGGTCAAACCGCCATGTTGGGTCGGGTTACGAGCACTGACCCTCACTCTAAAGCTACAAAGAGCTGGTGTGCATGGATATATGTATGTATGTATGTATGTATGTATGTATGTATGTATGTATGAATGTATGTATATGTGTGTGTGTGTGTGTATGTGTTCGTCTGTCTGTATGTATGTATATATGAAGGTATGTACGTATGTGTGTATGTATGTATGTATGTATGTATGTATGTATTAGTTTTTGTATGAAGATTATTCCAAGATTTTGAAAATTAACGTAATGACATTGAGAAATTTCTCAGGGATGCCTTCTGTATGAAGAATATATAGTCAAGTATAGGTTAAGATACTTCAATCTGAATGGAAGCGATCAGGTTGTAGATGTGAACTATTTAAAAATAAATGGAAAATGAATAAAACAATTTTTGCAGTTTTGTTAAAAAACTAAATCAATTCTTTCGCGATATAACTAATTCATTCTCAGGAGTAAATAATGAGAGGAAAAAAGATAATTAGTGATCATGACATTTCTCGCAAAAAAAAAAAAAAAATGGGCAAGGTAGAGAACTTTATGATTTTAAAGATCTGAGTTCTCTCCCTTGCCTCTGAAGAATTGTCGTTGATTCTAATGTTATGGGTACATTTTTTATTGTTAAAAAATATTTTGTTCGTCACAAAAATAACTTGTTACCCCGCATTTAACTGTGCTTCTGCCGAATTAGAAAAAAATATTAAAGACTGTGTGGTATGATGTGAGGTTTATATAGCTGTTGTTTTAGGCAGTTTCATCGACCGCTGGAGGTGCAATCTATTTATTCACCTTCTTCACTGCATAACGCTACAAAATCTACAAACCAGCGTTGAAAGGAATTCTCAGTGTGTGTGTGTGTGTGTCACAGGTTGACTACTGGTAATTTACTTACGTCCCAATAACTTAGCGGTTCGACAAAATGAGGTTTCTTACGGGAGTATTCTGTATGGTGTATATCATATAACGGTCGAGTTGTAATATATTTGTAAAGACGGAGACTTGGCAGATTCTTTAGCACACCGAACAAAATGCTTAGTACCATTTCGTCCGTCTTTACGTTCTGGGTTCAAATTCTGCCGAGGTTGACTTTGCCTTTCATCCGTTCCTGATCGATAAAAGAGGTACCAGTTGAGAACTGGGGTCGATTTAATCGAATGCTTCCCCAACAACAATTACAGGCTTTGTGCCTATGTAATAATATTTGTGCAATTTCAAGACAAATCATTTTAATGAGTCAACAAAAAATAATAATGATAATGATAATAATAAAAAGTCTTGGACCCACTGCGTGGTTTTCCAACCGCACGTGCAAGATGTGTTTTTTTATTTTTATAAGAAACTGCAAATGTGGATGGTTGTTCTGTCACAATGGGCTAATCCGTCCTTTGACAGGTTTTGTTTTCCGTCCTTGCAGGGTGTTCGCAACACCCTCTTTACCTGAAAAGTCAGATGGCGGGGGTCCGGTTTAGTCACCAACCACCCGATCAAAAAACGAGTCGTACTGAATTACAAGGTACCCGTAGCAGGATTTACCTGACATGACAAGGATATTACATTGGGTCTAATTAACAAGATATTCAGGAGAAGGGCAAAGGGATGGGAGAGAAAGGTAGTTTGGGTCGGGGTGGGGACGTAACGGGGATTATGCTACACACAAACACGCAGAATTGGATAGGGGGTAGTTACGCTACACACACATACATGCATACACGCATCACCACCTTATACAGCCCCACCGTCCGCCTACTATCACTAGACATATCACCATCTCCATCACCACTCAGCACCGAGCACACAGGCAGACAGACAGTCCTGCAGGGGAATATAGTACTGGTGGTGGTGGTGGTGGTCATATATATACACACACACACGCATACGCACACACACACACATACGCACACACACACACACATATATACACACACACACACACATATATATATATACATGCATATATATATAGATACATATATATATATATCTATACAGATGATCTCCCCGTCACCCCTCATCCCTGTAACCCCACACAGACAGACAGACTGACAGGTAGCGTGGGGGGGGGCAGTGG
>NC_069003.1:37082673-37085593 GCF_001194135.2 Octopus bimaculoides
GGGGGGGGGCAGTGGAGTGTTGATTAAAAGTTAGAAGCACACACACAGACACACACACACACACACACACAGACACACACACATACACATACACACATACACATACACACACACACACGTACACATACACACACATACACACACGTACATATAACAAGCTCGCTCACGCATTCACTCACACACACACACACACACACACACACACACACACACACACATGTACACGCACCCAAAGCGCACACAGCGCACACAGCGCACGCGTGTGTGTATATACAAATAATAATAATAATGATAATAATAATAAACATAGACGCGCATACACGCGCGTGCGTAAATAAACTCTCTCTCTCTCTGTCCTTCTGTTTCTCTCTCTCTCACTCTCTCTCCTCCTCCCACCACCACAGTGAAGCTGCCTGACTACAACAGACAAGGTTACAACAGAGCAACTATTACCATTTAAGGAAAAGTTGTCTCCCTTGACTTGCCGTAATCTGATCAGGGTTGGCTCGGCTCTTTGACTGGGCTCCAACTGATCGGCGAAGGAGACGATGCCGAAGCCGGCGGCGGCGGCGGCGGCGGGGTGGCCATGGTGGCCATGGTGACGGCGATAGAGTTCCTCCTTAGCCTCGTCTCTTTCTACTCCCCTTTCCTTCAACTTCTTTTCGTTCTTCCTTTCTCCCTCTCTCTTTCTACCTTAACTTTTCTTATTTCTCTCTCTCTCTCTCTCCCATTCTCTCACAATGTTTCAACATCTCTGTCTAACTCTACCATTAATTCTCCAGTCTATTCTTCCTCCTCCTCCTCCTCCTCCTCCTCTCTGTTCCTCTCTCACTCTCTCCGTTTGCCTCTCTGTCTCTCTCTCTGTCTCTCCATATATGTCTCTTGGCCTTTCCTTACTCTTTCATTTCTTAAACTTCGTTCCCTTCCTCTTCTCTATTTACCTCTCCGTTTCTCTGATTTTGTACGCACGTGCCTGTGTGCCTGTGTGCATCTGTGTGTGTGTGTGTGCGTGCGTGCATGCGCGCTCGCAAGTGTGTGTGTAGGTTGTATGAGTGCATGTGTGTGTGTGTGTGTAATGAGAATGGAGATAAAGGAGAATAAAGAGAGAAGACGAAATAAAGACAGCAAAGAAGGAGAGAGATAGTAGGAGGAGGAGGAGGGGAAATAGTGAGAGAGAAAGATAGAGGGAAAGAGGAGGAAGAGAATTAAGAAAACAGAAAGGTTTATGTAAAGAGGAGAAGGATGAGGAATTGCACAAGAGAGAGAGAGAGAGAGAGAGAGAGAGAGAGAGGATGAAAGAGAGGATAAAGGTTAAAGATGAGGAAGAGAAAGATGTGGGGGGGGTTGACGGTAGGAAGAGGAGCAAAGGAGGAGAAGAAAGAGAGGGGGAATGAAGCAAATGGCAATGTGATAAAGGGAGGGAGAAGAGGAGAGAGAAGATACAGAGAGAAAGGGGGGTAATGTATGCATGTATCTATCTCTCTATCTATAGATAGATAGAGAGAGAGAGAGAAGGAGAGGGAGAGAGAAAGAGAGAGAGAGAGAAGGAGAGGGAGAGAGAAAGAGAGAGAGAGAAGGAGAGGGAGAGAGAGAGAAACAGTGATAGGTGAAAGAATGAGAGAGAGAGGGGACTACCACCACCTGCCCCCCCACTGTCATCCTCATCATCCTCCTCACCACTGCCGCTACCACCACCACCACCACCACCATCTTCTTCTTCTTCTTCCTAACCCTAACCCTACTCTATCAGCGAATGTTCTTTTTCTATCTTTATTGAATCTTTTGGAATATTTCAAGAATTTTTGTTTGTTTATTTATTTAGAAAAATATATTTCATAAGAAATGAAAAATGGATTTGCACAGATATGAAAAAAATGTATCTTCCCCAGATATGAGAAGAAATATTTCAGACTTGGAAGAAAACTTCATCTTCAAATGGACATGGGAACGTGTCTAACACGTGCACACACACACACACACACACACACACACACACACACACACACACGTGCATGCACACATGTGCACACATGTGCACGCAGAAAAACACACAAGCACACACCTACCTACCTACAAACACAAATACATTCATACATGCATACATAGATACATATGCATATACACATACACATATTTATTAATTAATTTTTCTTATGAGGAAAAGGTTTGACAGTGACTTCAAAGTTTCCATTTACCAGCCATCAGGTCACTGACAAGCAAAATCTTTGAAGTCACAGTCAATCTTTTTTCTTATCAAAATTAATGTACTTTTCTAGAAAGTGTGAAGTAAGCCTTCAGTTTAATATTAAATGTTTTTAAACTTAATTTCACATTAAAACAAACATTAAAATATATCTGTCTACCTGTCTGTCTGTCTGTCTGTCACTCTCTTTCTCTCTCTCTCTCTCATATATATTTATATATATATATATATATATATATATATATATATATATATATATATATATATATATCAACATCAAAATCAAATTCAAATGGAAATTGTAGTTGTGATCCCCGTGCTGGTGGTACGTAAAAAGCACCGTCCGAATGTGACCAATGCCAGCGCCGTCTTGACTGGCTTCTGTGCTGGTGGCACGTAAAAAGCACCATTTTGAGCATGGCCGTAGCCAGTACCGCGGGACTGGCCCTCATGCCGGTGGCATGTAAAAGCACCCACTACACTCTAGGAGTCGTTGGTGTTAGGAAGGGCATCCAGCTGTAGAAACACTGTCAGATCAGATTGGAGCCTGGTGCAGCCATCTGGTTTCACCAGTCCTCAGTCAAATCGTCCAACCCATGCTAGCATGGAAAGCGGACGTTAAACGATGATGATGATATATATATATGTATATATGTATGTATATTTATATGCCAGCATGGGCAATGAATGTTAAATGATGAATGGTGAAATATATAT
>NC_069003.1:37085826-37086942 GCF_001194135.2 Octopus bimaculoides
TATATATATATATATATATATATATATATATATATGTAGATAGATAGATAGATAGATAGATAGATTTATACACATACATACACACATATATGCATTTCCTCACATACATAAATACTAAGAATGTGCATAAACAAACAGGAATCCCTTTGTTCTTATCTAAGTATGTCATCATTTAACACACACACACACATCTTTTATATTCGCAGCCTCATTAATATTTTAATTAGCTCATACATAAGGCCATTCATAAATACTTGGATACATAAATACATACACCCCGCATACACATGCACACACACACCTTTTCATTCTGGTGCATATGTTTATCAAAAAATCAGTTTTGTAACAATTGTATGTATGTATGTATGTATTCATAATGTTTAACTAATCCATTCCTACAGTACCATTTCTGTTTCTTTCCCATTCTCTGCACTAATTACCAAAACACAGAATCTTCTGTTATTTAATCCAAAGACATTTCTAAAGTTAAAAAAAAAACAGCCTCCATGTATAATAATAATAACAATAATAATAATAATAACAACAATAGCTTGTATTTTCAAGTTTCTCTAATTCTTTTATTCTCTTATTGTCTTCAAATATGCAGTAATACAGAAGACATGGAAGAATGAATGAGTTTTGCTTTAGTTTCAATGAATGAAGTCTTGAGTTCTTTACCAAATGGAACCCTTCATTATATTAGAATGGGGGTGGGTGAGAATTTCATGACTTAACACTTTACCATTTAGACCATTCCTATCAGAACTATATTTTCCACATGTTTTATGTGTAACCTGGCCAGATCCAGCCTCTCACACCTACCATACAATGTCATTAAAAAAAATGTACAATCACGTTGTTGAAATCTCGAAGCTTATGGGATAATGCAGGTTTCAAGGAAGGCAATTTGAATAAAGAAGTTTTAGGTCTTAGAGAATAATCTGTACAGGTGCACAGCATCTCACCTGTCAAATTAGGAAATGATTGCAGAGCAACGTGAAATGAAGTGCTTTGCTCAAGAACACAATGCAATGCCTGGTCTGGGGATCGAACTCATGACCTCGCAATCATGAGTGCATCACCCAAACCACTAAGTCATGTTACATATGTGTATAT
>NC_069003.1:37087267-37088555 GCF_001194135.2 Octopus bimaculoides
TATATATATATATATATATATATATATATATAGAGAGAGAGAGAGAGAGAGAGAGAAAGGTATCTATTAATTTATGACATACAGACATATATATATACATACATCATCATCATCATCATTGTCGTTTAACGTCAGCTTTCCATGCTGCCATGGGTTCGATGGTTTGGCTGAGGACTGGCAAGGCAGGAGGCTGTAAAGGCTCCAATGTGTCCTGGCAAGGTTTCTACAGCTGGATGCCCTTCCTACAGGCAACCACTCTGAGAGTTTAGTGGGTGCTTTTACGTGTCACTGGCACAGGAAGGAGGAGGGGGAAAGTAATGGCACAGGAGACCTGGAGAATCTTCTGTTTGTTTCTCTTTCTTTCTGTTGCTACAATTCTTTGAAGATTGGTTTGTCGTTTTTTTTTTGTTTTTGAGGCTTCTGGATCTTGTTATACAGCCATACCATCTTGAATTTCTTTTTTCATCAGATTGTGGAGATCTTCATGTGGGCCAAATGTGACGTTGGATGGTTTTGCAAACCCACTCATTCATGGAGTGGTCCAAGTTCAAAATACTTAAGATATTGTGGCAGCATCTTGTTTCCTCTGAACCTCTGCTGTGAAAGGCCATGTCTTGCATGCGTCCAGGTAGCTGGCACTTGTACCTTGCCATTATATAATAGAGCTACACCTACATCTTATCCTAGTGGAGTTTGAAAAATGGAGATGTAATCCATGTAACAAAGCCAAAGTAAATTTTAGATTTCTATGTATTACTCTTCTAAGATGTTGTCCTGAGAAGATTCCATATTGTTGTTAGCCAGTATTGGTTCCAATGGCAAACCCATAGCTATTCCCTTCGGTTGCTAGTATACATCAACTTCTATAACAGGAGTGAGATATTTTCAAATAGGTATAGAAAAATGTTATTAGTCAACTGCAGAGGAAGGAGTTGACTATAACTACAGTTATTAGGTAACAATAGGGACCAGCTAAATTAGGGAATAGGTCATTAGGTAAGATTCATGAAATTCCTGTCAAAATATTTATCTAAGCTGAAATAATAAAATACAGTTTCCACACTGTTTTACTTGATGTTTTCTGATGTGGTTTTAAATACTTTGGGTTCAGCTTCAACATCCTTACTATACCCACCCCTCCTTCTTCAACCCCCCCTCTCTAACTCCACTCCTCACTTCTCTCTCCACACACATATATTATATATATATAAATCATATATACATATGTACACACACACACACATTTATATATGTATGTATATATATATATATATATATATATATATAT
>NC_069003.1:37088833-37090613 GCF_001194135.2 Octopus bimaculoides
TATATATATATATATATATATATATGTATATATATATATATATTTACATGTTTGTGTGTATATAAATATATTTATATATAAACATTCACATAGATAATTTCACCCCTACACTATCTCACCTTCCAGTATCTTCCTCTGCTTGGCACACAAACATGCACACACACACACACACACACACTCTAGCTCACAACCGCCACACATGCCTCTATGCCACCAATTATTTCCATCTCTAAAGCCCCAATCTCTGTTCACATTCTTCACACACACACACTCACATGATTATTTATGCATAGGCTTCCCTCGTTTCATCCATGAATATGTGTCTACACGTAAATGTACGCAACAAAGGAGATTTATATACACACCTTTCTACACACACATGTATATAATATATTTTATTAGAAGCTGAAATCAATCACTCGATGATGTTTTCCTTTCAAGAATGAGAATGATTCTTCCAATGGATTTCCATCTAGAATTCTTTCTACTAAATTCTACCTCATGTGGCTTTGGGTTGATCTGAAGCTTTGCTAAAAGACTCTTGCCCAAGGTGCCACACAGGGGTGGGGGACCTGAAATCGTAGGGTTAAAAAGTGAGCTTCTTAACCACACAGTTGCATGTGTGTGGGGTGGGGTGTCCTAGTTTTTATTTTGAAAGTGTTTTGAATTCTTTCTGATTACAGAGGAACCACTGCATAGAAACCATTTACATGGGGAAAGACATTCGTTAGAAAACTTAAAACACACACACACACACACACACACACACACACACACACACAAACAAAAACAAAGCAAAATTAAAGAACTCTGCATCTTTTGCAACTTTCCCAAATTGGAGCCATGCTTCATCATTCTGGTCCCTTGCCAAGAACAGATCTACTAACTTTCCCATTCAGTCAATCCCCTTTTCTCTTCCCCCTTTTTTACCTCTTACTTCAAACAGAACCCTACCCCCACCTCCCTGCCCACCTGCTTCCATCAACGTTTTCACCACTTGCTTCGCAACCAACTTCACTCACGGCACCCATCATAATCACCCCCACCCCCACCGTTTCACCCCCAGCTTGCCTATCCTCCCTGCCACCACCACCACCCCTGCTATGCTGGTTCCTGTCTCTCATCTCAGCTCTTTTTTCTTTCTTTCCTCCACTAAATTCTTTCCAAACTAAATTCTCCGCATCCTGAATTCTACCAAATTCAGGCGGCTGTACAGCAACTTACCCTTAACCAATGTAGACCATCAACTAGCAACCGTTTGAAACAAACTTTTTACTCTCTTTCTCGGATAGTTTTCTGCCTTCACAAAATGTTTCCCATCTTGTCGCCATCTTCACCATCATCTTCGTTGTCCACTTTTCCATGCTGGCATGGGTAAGACAGACGTCATCAAAGCAGATTTTCTACAGCTGGATGCCCTTCCTATCACCAACCCTCACCTATTTCCACATAATAACTGGTATTTTCTACATGGCGAGACATGTTCTTGCAGAATATTGGGAATAAATAATGCTGCTTGTTTGATGGAGTAATTCCTTTTACCATTATCACGTGATGTCAAGACAAGCAGACACAAACATATAAACACACTCTCCAACGCTGTTGACTGTTCACCAATGCATCAAGCTGTTCCTCTGAAAAGCAGACTGTGAAAAAAAATCATCAAATTTAGCCCAACCTGTGTGTGTGTGTGTGTGTGTGTGTGATTGTATGTATGTGTGTGTGCGTGAGTGTGTGTATGTGTATGTATGTATGTATATATATATATATATATATATAT
>NC_069003.1:37090718-37093061 GCF_001194135.2 Octopus bimaculoides
ATACACTAACTTACATGGAAGCCAAGCAGGGTATATATAAGATGATTCCAGCAACACTTCTACACAACATATTTATTTTACGCTCTGTTCTCTTCGGTGCCAACAAATTTCTTACTTATCTCAAAGAACTTTTTCTTCTTCTTCCCAGATTGTGTTACTTCTGCTCTCACATCCAGTGTAGACACAGAAATCCCAGAAGCCATTTTGCCTTCCCACAACTCACAAACAATATTTCACAGAATTACCAAAGATTTTCGGGTCCCTGTATCACCAGTGGCTGACACACTGCAACAGATACATATAGCTTCCATCTTCCATCTTCCATCTTTTACTTGCCTCAGTTATTTGACTGTGGCCATGCGGGGGCGCTGCCTTCAACAATTTTACTTGAATGAATCGATACCAGTACATTTTTTTTTTTGTTTTTGAAGCTTGATACTTATTCTATCAGTCTCTTTTGTTGAACCACTAAGTTACAGGGGACATACACCAACCAACACCAGTTATCAAGCAGTGGAGGGGGAGAAACACAAGCACAAAGACACACACACACTCACACACACACACACACACACACACATGCATATAGAGAGATAAATAGATATGGCTGTGTCGTACCTTGAGCAAATGACTTCTAGTATAGTCCCAGGCCAACCAAAGCCTTGTGAGTGGATTTGGTAGATAGAAACTGAATATGTTTATGTCTGTGTGTGAATGTCTCCTTGATTTCACCTTGTGTGAGTGTTGTAAATGAGCGGCCCCTGTCATTCGAGCAATGTCCTTTGTTTGCAATCTTCCATGAATAAACATGTCTGGTCATATGGAAATGTTCCCTTACTCGGAAACAGGTGAAGTTTGGTGACAGGAAGGGCATCCGGCCATTGAAAAATCTGTCTCAACAAAATCTGCCAGACACATGTATGCATGGGAAAGTGGATGTTAAATGACGAAGATGGTGGGGATAATGATGCTGTTGTTGTTGTTGTTGTTGATGATGATGAGGATGATGATGATGTCCAATGGCTGCACTTTCATTCATACAGATGCCTCAATAACAAGGCCGCCATGAAACCCAGTTTTCCCACCCACGCACACACAGAACTGCAAACCTGATTGTCTCTCACCCTGGAACTCAAATTCCATGATGATTCAGCCACACCAATCACCACATCCTTCAGACCCCCCCCACCCTGGACTTATCTTTGCTGTGGTGTCCCCCTGCCACCCTGCCCCCCACGCTGCCATCAAAACCCAGTGGGTGGCAAAAGCCAGGCAAGATGACCTGAAGGCTGCAAGACTGCACCCAAATCAGGTTATTAAGTTAATTGCTGCTGCATGGCAGTACAGGCAGCCGGCTCTCTGCAACCAACGACAACAGCAACAACAGCATCAACAACATCAATAACAACAATAATTGTTTCCACTGTAGGCATCATCATCACCATCACAAACAGCATCAACAATGACACCACAAACATTATTACACTCACCACCACCACCACCACCACCACCATCATCACACTTTTGCTAGGAGGGGTTAGTCACCTAAATTAACCCCAGCGCTACATTGACTACGACATATTTCATTGACCCAGGAAGAATAAACGGCAAAGGTAGCCTTACTGGGATCTGAACTCAGCATCTAAAGATCTCCCGACAAATACCACAAGGCATTTTGTCTGAAGCTCTACCGATTCCACCAAACAACATCAAAAATACAACTAGTGCCACGCCTCTGAATTTGTCTCTTAAAGATGTCCCTCTCTCTCTCTCTCTCTCTCTCTCTCTCTCTCTCTCTCTCTCTCTCTCTCTCTCTCTCTACCAGCACCAACACAACCTCGCCGTTACGACCACCAACAACTACAACACAAACACACAACAACAATGCTGACATCAAGAACAGCTCACTTGGTAACCACGTGGTTTCAAGTTCAGTCCTGCTGTGTGGCACCTTGGCCAAGTGTTTTTCACTCTAGCCCCAAGACTGACCGAGACCTTAACAACAACACCACCACCACCACTACTTCTATCCCCACCTCCATTAACATAATACAGTATGTGTAGATGTGTAGATGTGTGTGTGTATATATATATGTGTATATATGCATATATACACACATACACACACACATATATACATATACACACACACGTACACACACACTGAATTGTAAACAATGACAGCTTTTTGCAATTTTCTCAAGTCTGCTATTTGTCACACACCCCTCCTCCCCCTCCTCCCCCCTCTTCCGCCATTCCTCTCACAAGATTTCCTTCTTCTCAACTCCTCTCTTTCTTCACATCAATCCTCTCTAATTCCTCCTCCTCCTCCTCCTCCTCCTC
>NC_069003.1:37093236-37094362 GCF_001194135.2 Octopus bimaculoides
TCTTCCTCCCCCTCCTCCTCCTCTGTTTCATTCTTTCTTTCTTTCTTCCTCTTTTCCTTCTTGTTCTTCTAAATCCTCCTCATCATCATCATCTTCCTCATCATCTTTATTTTGTTTACAACCTTTCCTTCCTTCCTTCCTTCCTTCTTTTCTTTCTTCGTTTTTCTTTCTTTCTTTCTTTCTTTTTATCCTCCTACCTTGCATCTTCTTTTTTCCTTCCTTGATTATTGAATTGGTCAAATAATTAACCAGTTGATAAGTAAATAATAAAGGAGTGAAACAGAATCAGTGTGTGGGTTCATTGTTGGTATAATGACCCTCCCAAAGCTGAAATAATCTTCAAGAAGACTGTCCTATGATAGATTGAGAGAAGGTTTCACCCAGAAATAATATATTAGGGACCATCAGACAACCCCACCTTTATCAGCATCATTACTCGGGCTAATATGGGTCTATACAACAACAACAACCATGGCACACCACTCCCACCGTCTCCTCTAGTTTCCTCAGTGCCCCCCACCACTTGTAGCAAACCTTCTCCCTGGAATGCCTCTGTCACAGACCAAGAAAACCTACCAATCTCCCTCAAATCACCGACAATCATCTGAGAAACAAAAACTGGGAGGCCATGTTGGACAATCAAGTCCTAGAAATCTAAAAACACATGGGATGGCCATGGCTGGAACGTTATTGATCAAAGGTCAACCAGTTCAGAGTTTCCAAGAGCCTAACGGCAACATCTTTTCTCCTTTACCTCTAACCTTCACCCCTTTCCTCACTTACCCATCTTCCACCTGGATTTCATCATTTTTCTCCACCCGCCTGCCGTGTATCTATCCCTCTATCCATCTATCTCCTTCTCTCTCTCTCTATCTATCTATCTATCTACCTATCTATCCATCCATCTATCTATCCATCTATCTTATGTTTTTAGCTACCTCTATAACCACCCACCTACCTACTACTTTTTCACTCCATATATCTACCCTTCCACTCAGACACACACATACCTTCTTACCTACCTGCCAGCATACTTTATCTATCTCTGCTCTTACTCTCTCTCTCTCTTTCTCTCTCTCTGTATTTCTTGTCATTCAAAATTTACATGTATATATATATATATATA
>NC_069003.1:37098039-37101517 GCF_001194135.2 Octopus bimaculoides
TGACTAAAATTTTTCAAGGTGGTGCCCCAGCATGGCCCCAATCTAATAACTGATGTGTTTTTTTGCAATATTTACTTTTGCTTGCAACAGCCGATTCTTTTGGTCAAAAATCATAATATCTCCAGCTGCTTCAGATGCCAAGATATCAACAATTGTCAAAGTAAAATGGTTTTGCTATGGAATGGTGAAACTAGGTTTTTGTTTTCTGAAAGAACAGCGTTTTGGACTTACAACACTTTGGCACCACAGCAACAATATGTTCATAAGTGCAGATTCTTCAAGTGAATCCTGCTGGTTGAGAACCTAGGAATAGATCATGAGAGTAAAATGATTGGAATAACATCCCTAATCTCACAAAATACTTTTTTAAAAAGTCACCAATAGGCATTTAATTAGGAGCTCAGGATACAAATGCTATCAAACCTGTTACAGGCATCTCTCTCTCTCTCTCCCTCTCTCTCTCTCTCTCTCTCTCTCTCTCTCTCTCTCTCTCTCTCTCTCTCTCTCTCTCTCTCTCTCTCTCTCTCTCTCTCTATCTATCTATCTATCTTTGCTAACAGTGAGCTATATAGAAACCATCAGCTTATTGAATTTCTTCATAACTTCAATATGGGATATTAATAAACTGTTATTGTTTCTTATCATACACTGTTCACTTTCTGTGCTCCATCCGTGCCGCTCACTGTTTAAAACTACCAACTTCAAAAACTTGGGTCCCCAGATCGTATTTATACATGTATGCATACATACATTAATACGTTGGGGGGGGGGCTGACACCTTGTCAGCAGCATCTCTATTTGTCTTCCCATTCCCTCCCCTCTTCCTCCCATCCACACTTATGTAATGTTGAGTGTGTGTGTGTCTGGGGGAGGGAGGGGTAAGTATCCCCTGTACAGCAACCCACTCCCTTCCTTTCCTTCCATTACAATTGAACCTCTCAACACTCAGCATGAGACCACCTCCCTTTCAACCCTAATGCCCACCTCCCTCCACTGAGCCAAAGGGGATCTCTAGGCTAGTGAGTTCCTTACTGACCCCAGACGCATGTTGTTGAGTGGTTGGCTTCAGGAAGAGCATCCAGCCATAGAAACCCTGCCACAGCACACATTGGAACTTGATGCTGCACTCCTCCGACTCTATTCATCATTCCAACCATTCAACCCATGCCAGCAAGGAACATGGACATTAAACAATAATGATGTTGCTGTTGATGATGATAATGATGATAAAAGAAGTGAAACAGAACCAATGCATGTGCTTATTATTGGCATAATAACCCTCCTAAGATACAACAAAATACGTTTCAAAACAAGTGTTCACATCAAGAATCTTGCAAACCAAATGCAAAAACGATGAATTCATTGACTTTGGTTGAGAGTGACTTTGAAGTTTTATCTTGCTTGCCCTCATCTGACTGCTTGATGAAGGTGAACAAACTGAAATTTTGAGGTCACTGTCAATCTTCTCCTTGTAAAACCTAATTTCTTGTACTTCTTTAACCTTTTGTTACCGTATTTCTGTTCAGATGCACTCGGTTTCTTTCAATTAATTTTAAATATAACAAAGCATTTAGAAGACTAACTTCGTTATCATTAAGCTGGTGTTAGGAACATAAATTGTGTCTAAGGTTTGGTGGAAGATTTTAATTCAGAACTTTGGTTGGGGTTTTTTCCCTTCATCATAGATAATTTTATAAGTCTTGGATAGTGCTTAGATATAGGAGCCTGGTTTGGGTGGGGTGGGGTCTCTGGCTTATACTCATGGAAGACGTGAGTCCCCCACACCCCACTCCACAACTGTCTACAAGAGTAGACAGTTCTGAAAAACAACAAAGTCAGTGAAAATGATGATAATAATATATCCTCCTCCTCCTCCCCATCATCATCGTCATCGTCATCACCACCACCATTGTCGTCGACGTCATCATCATCATCACCATCTTATGTCTGCTAGCCAAACCAGCATGGGTTAGATGAGTCACCATGATCAATTTCAGTTGTATTTGGAGTTGCTGCTCCTCTGGGCTCTGTTAGGGACCATGTCTTGCTTTTACGTTCCATTTTTCTGGTGGCTTCTATGGCCGGATGCCCTTCCAAAGTACAACCACTTCACACAAGGTGCAGAGTGCACTTCATCACAGCTCCAGCGCCAGTGCAGTGGGGGATGTCCCCCAGCTATACTCACCAGTTCCTCTCTACCACCATACCCAGTCTCCATTCATTCAATAGCCCTCATCCCCCCCCCACAGACACACAAGTGAGCGGACAAAAAAAAGAAGGGCACTCAACACATTTATTGGGAGTTACATTTAGGGATCAAAACAGTTTGATTCAAATTCTGTACCACGGAATTTGAATCTTACTGCTTTGATCCATATATATATATATATATATATATATATATATATATATATATATATATATATATATATATAACTGTGTGTGTGTGTGTGCGTGTGCATTTGTGTATGTACCTATAAAAATACCTACCTACATATACAAACATACATGTACGCACATATATGTATTATTTTATATACAGATATATGCATATATAGCATATACATGTGCATATATATATATATATATATATTTATTTATTTATGCACACACACACACACACACCCATATATTTATTATGTAATGCTATATACGTGAGTCAAGGGCTTTTGCACGAAACTTCAGACAATTGAGTCACTTACAAAGATTTCAAGCTAATAAATAAAACTAAATCTACTCTATTTCTTATGTGTGTGTGTGTAGATATATGTGTGTATATATATATATATATTTATACATATAATATATATACATATATAATATAAAAATATATAAAAAAGCAAATGTTTATATGTCTGTGTGTGCATGTGTGTGTGTCTGTGTGTGCACGTGTGTGTGTGTGTGTGTGTGTGTGTGTGTTATTGTATATCTTAGAGAAACTAGAAGGAAGTTGGACAGAGTTGATGGTTTCGCTGTGTAATGCCTAGATATATGTTGAGATAAATATAGAAGCAGGAATCTGAGAAAGACAGACTGTGAGAGAGAGAGAGTGGTAAACAGGGAGAAGAGAGAGAGAGAGAGGGAGAGACAGACAGACTGGGAGGAGAGGAGCGAAGGGGAGAGAGGTAGTGGGAGACTGGAAAAAAAAACAAACTGAGAGAGAGAGAGAGATAGTAAAAGAGATAGGTGTATGTTTGTGTATGTGATTCCATGCGTATGCAAGAGTGTGTGTGTATTGTAAGCCAGTATGAGAGAGAGAGAGAGTGTGAAAAGAAAATGATTCATGAGAGAGAGGGAGAGAGAGAGTGTGTGTGTGTGTGTGTGTGTGTGTGTGTGTGTGTGTGTGTGTGTGTGTGTGTGTGTATTGAATGTGTCTGACAGTGCAAATCTAATTTATGCATATGTTTATATATAGACAGATATGTATGTGTGTTGTGTCTATATTTGTGCTCACTTTTTGAGTGTCTGTGTATGTATA
>NC_069003.1:37102942-37104214 GCF_001194135.2 Octopus bimaculoides
ATATATATATATATATATATATATATATATATATATATACACCTATATATACATGCATATATGGGTACAGGACTTCACCAACAGTGCAAGTAACATGAAATACCTAAACAAACAAGTTAAATACGTAAACGACGAGAAAAATATGGAAAACAGGACAAGTAAACACAGATAAAGGACTCTTCATCAGTTGCCGGCTGTCTATCTACTCCTCATTTGGAGAATACAATATATATATATATATATATATGTGTGTTTGTATATATATATATATATAAACAAGAATATGTATATAGATTAACTATGCCAGGTATTGAACACTAAGAATTCCTACAAAAATTATCCGATTGGTGCCAATCCAATATGTAAATTAACATAATATTATGTTACATATTCCAAAGATTATATTTAACTTGTTTCTCTTCAGCCCCAGCAGATATTCTATACTGAGACAATATATAAAGTGACTTTCATGGTAGCTTGACTCACTAGAAATAGCAACTTAAATCTACCTGAAATTACATCCTGACATACAGGGGAAAAGACGCAATGTACTGGATAATATAGAGCTATATCTCTCTAAAATGACAGGGTGGTCACAACTGGAATGGCTTTGGTTACAGGTTTGTTCAAACATTGCTGGTTTGGGGGTTAAACAACAACAAGAACTTATGAGCTAATGAGAGTACCTCTTTGTGATTGATGGTCATGTTAGGAACAGCCACCAAATGTCCTTCAAATCATGACTGTCTTAAAATGTGAAGGATACATTGGATTATGTAGTCCTAGATATACAAAGCCTGAATAGAAAACAAGGAACTGTTACAGATGGAACCTTTTTCCTGATAGGTCAGCTGGAGCAGCAACACTTGTAGGTGGGGTGGGGTGGGGGGAAGCAACAACAACAACAACAACAACAACAACAACTATGTCAGCTGCCCTGGAGTACTAGAGTCCTTGTAGGTGCTTCATACAGACAGTATTTTGCAAGGAAAGAGAGAGAGAGAGAAAGAGAGAGTGAGAGAAAGAGTCTTTTATTGTTGTTGTTTAGCCCTCGGCCATAACCTTTCTAAGTATTTCTTTTTCTGTAGATTTTGTACTTCCTCTTCCAATGTGTCCTTTTCTTTGTTAAGAGGGTAATTTAGCTGCTATTTTAAGCAGTTCTCCTGACCGCATAGAGACTCTGTTATTGGCTCCTGAAATTCTTTGTTAACGCTGTCTCCCTGCCTGTATCTTCCACTCCTTCCTTCCTCAAGCTGGCTCTACCCCCCCCCC
>NC_069003.1:37108880-37111247 GCF_001194135.2 Octopus bimaculoides
GTAGGGGGGGGGGCAGTGTGTTGGCAGAATTGGTAGAAAACTGTAGCAAATGTCTCATGGTATTGTGGTTACTCAGGGCTATAAAATCACCCTAATTTTACAATTGGTTTTCGCTAAAAAAAGAAAAAAGAAACAGAAAAAAATTGGGGTGCAACTCATGAAGGGTTTATTTAAAATTATGAAGGGGAAGAAATTATGTAGGAAGAGGTTAACATGAAATTAGGGATGCAATTGATAAAGGGGTAAACATATTAGTTACAAATATGTTGTGAGTTTGAATCCTGCCTTGAAAGTTGACTTAGCCTTTCATGCTTTCTGATAAAATAACACCAATCAAGTACTTTATTGGGGAAAATACAATTGACTGTACTCCTCCCACCCACCCACACTCCATTTCTTGTACTCCACAGCAAAGTACAACTGAAAGAGTGAGTGGAAAGAGTGTTATAGAGATTAATGATAGAAAGGTGGAAAGGTACCAAAGAGGCAATTGTGGAGAATTAATGGAGATGTTTTAGATAAGAGACCCTAATACATTCTTGTTTAACAGAAACAACAACAATGATATCCCAATACATTCTTTCCTACTGCTGTTTCAACAATTCTTACATCATAATGCTATTATGCAAGCTGTAAATATCACATCTTCAGAGAAAAATCCATTTGGTTATGTAACTGTATAACTATTAGTTTAAAGACATAAAAAATATCCGACAGTTTAAAAAGATTTCAAACTTAGTACTAATTACTAGTCATAATAACCACTATCTGAATTGTTGACCACATTACACTGTAATATATTCCAGTCTCTTTGGACCAATTGTTATGCAGGTATGTAGTATTATGCAGGTATGTAGTGTTATGCAAGCGGAACAAAATAGTTTCTGGTCAATTATGCTAAATTATTTAATTTTTTTCTATTTTATGTAATTGTGGAGTTATAATGTATTCTTCATATTTTTCTATGGAAATTATTATGTAAAGATGTGATTCTTACATCTTACATATTAGCCTTGCAAGATCTTATATAACAATGTAATTTATATATCAAAATGTCTTATACACCGATGGATGTTATATATCTGTGTAGACAAGAATTTTAGTGAATTCAACCTTTTCATAAGTGGGATGCCAGTGAGATTCTATTGGTAGAGTAAAACTGACTTTGGCCAGCAAAAGGCTTTACATCTGATGGAACCCCAACTCTCCTGAGAGCAACCTTTAACTAATAATAGGGGATTATGCTAATAGGGGGAGAGATTGAAATAAAAACAGGGATAGATATGTCGGTATATCTATTTGTCTCTCTCTCTCTCTCTTTCTCTCGCTTTCTGTACACACACACACACACACACACACATATATTAGACAGACAGACAGACAGACAGATAGATAGGAATGACTTTTGATTGAGACTGTGCCTCACCATTTTATCCCATTGCTATATTTCATAATTCCTATTCCTTCAAAATGAAAAAGTAAAATTGCTTTTCTCTCTCCCCCTCTCTCTCCCCCTCTCTCTCTCTCTCCCCTCTCTCTCTTTCTCCTGTGAAATCCCTGCTCTCTCTTCAGGCCTGCTCCACCTCCTTTCAGATGTAATCTTCTCATCAATGTCACATATCATATTTAATTCTCACTGATATCTACTTGCATTCAAAACGCTCTCAGATAAACAAAAAATGTATCCCCTCAACCCTGCTACGTCAACTATTATGTTTCGTTTATAATATTAATTTCTAACTTGATGAGCTGATGAGCTGCAAGAATCGGTTTGCATCCTGCAAGAATCGGTTTGCATCCTGCACCAAAAGCTCAGAAGCATTTCTTCTCACTCTTTACATTCAGAGTTCACATTCCATTTGAATGAACTTTGCCTTTCATCCTTTCGGGGTCGATAACATAAGTACCAGTTATGCACTGGGGTCGATGTAATCGACTTAGCCCTCTCCCCCCGAAATTGCTGGCAAAATTTGAAAGCAATATTTATTTCTAACTTTGATAAAAGTGAGAAATCTTAAGAAGAAGGAAAATCATTGTAAAGAGAATCCACTTTTCTTAGGACTGGACAAATACTTGGGCTCTGGACCCTCAAAAGGAATTAAAAGCAACAGTGGCCTTGATAAGAATTGAACTCCTGTTGTGAAGGAATGTAACTAAACATCAGATGGCATTTGGTTCACTGTTTGACAAAGGCCAGCAAGCCAAAACTTCGAAGTCACTGCCAACCCTCTACTTGTAGAAGTATAATAAATAATATGTGCTTATGTGTGTGTGTGTGTGTGTGTGTGTTTAAAAGCTTATATGTACACACACACTCACGTGTATGTATGCCTGCATGCATTTGTGCGTGTATGTGTGTACATTGGT
>NC_069003.1:37113526-37114810 GCF_001194135.2 Octopus bimaculoides
TATATATATATATATATATATATATATATATATATATATATATTTATGTGTATATGTGTTTGTCCTCCCCACTGCCATCGCTTGACAACCGATGCCGGTGTGTCTATGTCCCCGTAACTTAGCACTTCAGCAAAAAGAGACTGATAGAATGAGGACTAGGCTTACAAAGAATGAGTCCTAGGCTTGATTTCTTTGACTAAAAAACCCTTTGAGGCAGTGCTCCAGCATGGCCACAGTCTTCCGACTGAAACAAGGAGAAAGACAAAGAGAAATGATCTAACATATCCAACCCACCCCTTCCTTGTCACCCACCTCTTTAACAGCTCTATCCTGCTTCCCCCACCCCATAATGCTCCCACTGTCTCCCAAGCCCCTGGGTCATTATTCTTCACCCCCACCCCAGCATTTAGACATTGGTGACCAGAGATCAAAGACCAACCCTACTCGCCCCCCCTCCCGCAGTATCTCAACTATCAACGTAGGAGTCTTTGTAGGAGTCTTGATGTGAGTCACTCCCTCTGCTATAAATAGCAGCCATTTCTCCCTCATATCACACCCAGTTATCTTTGAGGGGGTGGGGTGCACTCGAAAGTACATACAGACTTGCACTCCCTGCACATAGGAAAAACACTATGGATGGTCACGGCTGGAGCATCTTTGATCTTGAATCTGCTCGACCAGGCCTCCTGACCTGGGGCTAAACAACAAATGCCCTCAACTTTGATTTTATCTTATCTTTACAAATCACAGGCATTCTCTCACTAGAGATATCACCATGGTAACAAATAAATGGTTAACCACTCCTGTAACCCCTCACCCCTGCTAACCACCGCCACCACCAAAGCCTTCGCTTTCACCACCATCACCACCACCCAAACTATAGTGTAACTGTTATCATCACCTCTAACAATATCAACATCACAACCACCACCAGCACCACCCCCATCCCCACCATTACACCACTCCCTCATAAGCACAACCACCACACAATTTCTGATGTAACCACCACCACCACCACCTCTATCTAACCAGTTGACTAAAGGTGGCGGAGAAGGTGTAGCTGGGGCCACTGTCATTGTTGTCATGGTGATGGTGGTGGTGGTGGTGGTGGTGGTGGTGGTGGTGTTTGGGTACTTGGGATAAATTCTCCACCACCCCTGCTGCACTCCCACCTGCTCCCTCACCAACCCTGACTCTCTAACACTCACGCCCACCCCCACACCCATCAACCACACTCTCCCAACTGCTGCAAGGGTCCCCTTCATTCTTTTCCTTCTTTCTTTC
>NC_069003.1:37115000-37119028 GCF_001194135.2 Octopus bimaculoides
CTGTTGTTGGTAATGGTGGTGGGGGTGGGGTGATAGGTAGGTGGTTTATGTCTTAAGAGCAACAGTTATCAAGAAGAGGAGTGGTAGGAGACAGAAAAGAATAAGAGTGGGAGTGACTGAGTGGGTGAAAGGAGGAGGAGGAGGAGGAGGAGGAGGGAGAGTATCACTCTGAGAGGGTTTGCTTGTCTGATTTTCCTTCCTTCTTTCTTTATCTCTCTTTTCCTGCTTGCCCCTCCCCACCGCAACCCCACAATCATCTTTTGTATGTCACTATTTTCATTCTTCTTTCTTTCTCTCTCTCTTTCTCTCTTTCTCTTCTTTCTTTCTTTCTTTCTTTCTTTCATTCTTTCTTTCTTAGCCCTGCTCCCTTCAGTCTACCTGACTGACAAACAGGATCAACCACCCCACATCTCACTAAGTCCACAGTAGGGAGGTAGAGTGAGAACTTAAGTTCAAACTTCAGTACTGGTGGTGGTGGTGGTGGTGGGGGCTTCAACTTGTCTCCATTTCTTATGTGTACCCCCAAGGGTTACATAGACCCTCAAGGATTATATGGACTCTGGTTGAGAACCACTGATGTAGAGGAACATCGTTGTCGTCATCATCATCATCATCATCATCATCATCGTCATCATCAACAAACCCTGAACAATACCGCCTTGAGTCCCAGGGCCCATAGGAGCCAGTTACACTGTTTCTGTGGCATATGAATGACCAAGATCACAGCACTCCTTCTGGAATAGGATGGCAGTCCATCGCAGAGTTAACTTCCCATCAGTTACTGAAACACATTGACTGTTGAGTGAACTGCAACAACATGCGATGAAGTGTTTTGCCCAAGAATACAACACACAGCCTGCTCCAGGAATTGAAACCATGATCTTGTGATCGAGAGTGCAACACCCTAACCACAACGCCATACACATTCACAGCATTCTGGTAACCGTATCTTGTAAGAGTCAGTGACTTTGGCTGGAGGAATGCAGTCTTACAAGGAAACCCAATCGTCGTTAGGGCCAACAGATGATACTTGACATTATTTCACTTTTGCTTTCAAATTCTTTATGTAAATGATTTTTTAATAAGGATTAGAGTGGCATCATCTGTCATATATGTACTGTTTGGGAAGCGACATTTAAGAGCAAACATCTTCTTCTTCTTCTTCTTCTTCTTCTTCTTCTTCTTCTTCTTCTTATTATTATTATTATTATTATTATTATTATTATTATTATTATTATTATTATTATTATTGTTATTATTATTATTATTGCTGCTGCTGCTGTTATTACAAGAGAAATCTTCTTACCAATTCCATCTTAGATAAGAATATTGTGTCTTTAGTATTTAGGCCAACACCACAAATGACAGAGTTCTGAATAATAAGAAGAGTCAAAGAGACAATTGTATTCCAGTATAAACAGAGGGAGCAGTAGAAGGGCATTGCTTTGTGTAGAGGGGTCAGAGCTTGGGTAGGGGCCACAGCAATGGGAGTGTTGTGTGACGGGGCACTGGGGGGGATGGGATTTTTATGCAGCAAGTAAAAAAGAGAACAGTGTATGAGTTTGCTTGGTGTTGCAGTAGATTAAGTGTTATGGGGCAGGGGTACAGTATCAGCTGGAGTGGATAGGGTACAGTATAAGATGTAGTGTTGTTATATTTGATATAATAATTGCACTGTATACCACACACACACACACACACACACACATTTGTAGTATCTATTACTCCGCCCTTGGCTAATCTATTGTTATGTAATTCTTTGTGTTTTGAGTAACATGTCCAAACCGATATTTTTTCCTAGCTCAAGGCTTGAATTTCTTCCTTGTGGCAGATGAGTCCTCCCATCTGGCACTAAGTGGGGGAAGAAATCTTGCCAGATAGCTGTTATGCTGGTTCCATAAATGTGGTTATTTATTTATGTCTTTTTATTTAAGAATTGGTTGGGTAATCACAGAGAATGTTGCTGCTTCTGCAGGAACAATCTATTTTCGTGGTGATGCTTCCAACCAGTTATATTTATCTCTTCTCAAACTATTTATTTATCAACTTAATATTATCATTGTCATCACCACCACCACCACTGCCATCATCATCATTATCCTCATCTCTCCCACCCCACCCCACCATGACCATCACTTCTACCATCATCATCACCATCTTTATTTAAAGCATGAAACAAAATGATTTGCTGGATTTCCTCTGGCTCTTCATGATCTGAGTTCAAATCCTGCATAGTAGACATTTGTGCCTAAATTAGAAACAATTATGTTTTATTATTATTATTATTATTATTATTATTATTATTATTATTATTATTATTATTATTATTATTACTAAGCTGGTGAGTTGGCAGAACTGTGGGCATGCTGGACAAAAATGCTCACCGGCATTCCATCTGTCTCTAAGCTCTGGGTTCAAATCCCTCATTTCAGAATTGATAAAATAAGTAGCAGTGTAACCCTAGGGGTCAGTGTAATCAACTGACCCCATCTCCTGAAATTGCTGGCCTTGGGCCATAATTTCAAACCATTATCATCATCATGGTTACACCAACAATTAGATTCTGAGTTGAATTGTTGGTCTAGCCCTGATGTTTTGGTGATCTGGTCAGTTTGCTTTCTTTATTGGCATTAATTTGAAGTTGTAGACAGCGTCCGTTACCTAGATGACCAAGATGGCAGTGGTGGAGGTTGTCCCGAAAACATAGCTGTTAGAATAAGAATAGGCTGATCAAAGTTCACAGAGATTCTACCTTTGTTGGTAACATATTTACTGTTGCCCATCTTTTATACCATGTGTGTTTGAACAACCATGCTACATGGAAGTGAAACATGGGCTACTACTAATAATAGTAGTAGTAGTAGTAGTAGTAGTAGTAGTAGTTGTAGTAGTAGTAGTAGTTGTAAAAATAAATCTATTCTTATAAATTTGAATTTAAATTAATCCTTTTGATATCAATTAAGTTTTTTTTTTTATTTAACTTTTTCATTGTTTTCAAAATTAATTGAAACCAAGGCAGAGACTTTCAATAGAAGAAATGTTGCAAGAAAAGGATTCAAGGGGTTTCATAGAATTTTCTTTTCTTTTCTTTTATTTTCTTTTATTTTATTTTATTTTATTTTATCTCATTCACACATCGAGAAAAAAAGCTGGAAAATAGATAAAAACGAATTTGTTGATGATTTTTAACCATGATCCCTTTCCTAATTAATGACTTAATTTTAATCAGTCATTCGTAAATGAATTGCTTTAATTGTGATTCAATTAATGAAAGAATGTCAATGACCCGAACGTGCTTTGCAAACAATTTATTGAGTAAACCATCTTCTTCTCTTGACATTCCTGAGAAATAAAACCATTTCTTGGTGTGGAAGGGATTTTAGTCAAATTATCTGAAAACTAATGAATTTCACAAGAAACATCCACCACGTCCACCCCCACTCTCACACACACACACACACACACACAAACACACACACTGACCCCCTCTCCCCCCACCCCAGACACCAGTAAGCTTTATTTTCATTAGTGACCCTTATTTTCAACAAAGATTCCTATTTCAATAGGAATTTTGATAAGAACTTGTTTCTCTCTGACACTGCCCGCTGCACCACCACCACCACCACTAATGCTACTTCTGCTAACGATGGTGGTGGCGGTGGTGGCGGTAGGGGGTGATGGTGGTGATATTGATGAGGAGGAGGAGGGACCACCAGTGAGAGGAGAGGGAAGCCTTCCTATGTGATTGGTTATTGATCTCTAATGCTGTCTGACAGACATTGAGATGCCACATCCAAACCAACAGACAACATCCTTTCTCCATCTTTTTGACTCCAAGAGGTGGACACTTCATCCAACAGCCACCCCACCCCCACCACACCTCCTCCTCCTCCTCCTCCTCTCTACATACAAATCTACTAATTAGCAAACTGATCACCTTCTATTTCTGATTTACCTGTTTATATGGCCACAGTCAAATGACTGAGACAAGTAAAAGATAAGAAAATAAAAGATATATGTGTATGTGT
>NC_069003.1:37120264-37121438 GCF_001194135.2 Octopus bimaculoides
ATATATATATATATATATATATATATATATATATATATATATATATAAATATAAATTTGCACAAAGATAGTATTAACAGTTGTGACATCTTAATTCAAATCCTAGTGTTTGAATGTTTTGCTTATATATACATACATAAATACAACACACACTCACATATACACATACATACTTGTACGTGTATATATATAGATGCGTAAATTATATAAAGTCATAAAAGTACTAAAATTGTCCCTTTTCATCATGTTTTCTCTTCGTCTTGTCTGTTTTCTAACCTCTTTCTATAGTATACCACTCTCTCTCTCCCTCTCTCTCTCTCTGTCTCTCTCTATCTCTCTCTCTCTCTCTCCTTTTTCTCACTTCCTCTCTATTTCTTCCTCCACTCTCTTACTCCTCCTCCCCCTCTTCTCTAACCTCTACTCCACCTCGTCCCCACCCCTCCCCCCAGCCACCAGTCTCCCTTAAACCAAGCGCAGGGGGGGAAAGTATTCTCCATGTTCTGTTATTCAGCAGATGGACCGTTACCGAGGCACCGGGGTCGCTGACGATCCAACACATACACTCAAACCACACACAAACACACACACACATAGAGATATAAATACATACATACACCCACATCTTATAGATCCATACATACATAGATACATACACACACACATATAAAATACGAATACATATATGCTATATACATAATATATATACATTTACATGAATAGATACATATAGACATATAACATATATATATATATATATATATATATATATATATATATTTATACACACACATATATACATATATTTGTATATATATGCTTATACACACATAACGTACACATATACATGTTTATATACGTACACATTTATGTATAGATGTATATAAATATACATTTTATACACCCTAATTTGAATCTGGCAAAATGGGTTTATATATATCCAGCTTATTACAGGTAAGAATGTCTGTACAGTTTCTTGTTTTTATCTGATGCTTTGGTTCAATTACCAAACTTTTTATTTTTTCAAGATTTTAGAGGCTGTCATGGTCGGACAGTCTTGTATTTACAGTTGATGTTGGTGTTGCTGGAGGTGGTGTTTAACATTGTTGTTGTTCTAGTTGATGATGATGATGATGATGATGATGAAGGTGGTGATGGCAGTGGTGGTGGTGGTGGTG
>NC_069003.1:37125097-37126081 GCF_001194135.2 Octopus bimaculoides
GGGTGTGAGTGTGGGTACAAAGCTACTACTGTACTTCACTGTACTCTTTTGTGTTTTTTTTTATCTGTTGTTGGTGTTATTTTTAACTTTTTTCATTTTACTTTTTGATTCAGCTGGGTATGGCGTGGGTGGATCTATACACACATGCATATGTATATACAAATACACACACACATATATATATATATCCACTTATACATACACACACACCCTCGCATCCTTAGGCTAACACATGCATGCATACACACATTCATTTACACATGTGATACATATATCCACACATATTTACATAGATGAAGATAAGCAGGGACACTACACACACACACACTACACACACACACACTCACACACACACACAAACGTGCATAGTTTCAGCCACTTTCACACACATTGTTTTCCTCTTTGTCTGTATTTCTTCCTTTCTTTCTCCCTCTCTCTTTCCCCCTCCTTCCATCTCCCCCTCTCTCCTTTATCAATTCTATTCATGCATCTATTTGCCAGTCTGCTTATCTTTCTCTCTCTCTCTCTCTCTCTCTCTACAAATACATATATAAATACATACATATGTAGCCGTATACATACGCACACACATGTATATACAGTGCTTATGTGTGTGTGTGTGTGTGTGTGTGTAGACATTAATAAAAAATAATACATGAAATATATACATATAGGCGCAGGAGTGGCTGTGTGGTAAGTAGCTTGCTTACCAACCACATGGTTCCGGGTTCATTCCCACTGCGTGGCACCTTGGGTAAGTGTCTTTTACTATAGCCTCAGGCTGACCAAAGCCTTGTGAGTGGATTTGGTGGACGGAAACTGAAAGAAGCCTGTCGTATATATGTATATATATATGTATATGTGTGTATGTGTTTGTGTGTCTGTGTTTGTCCCCCCAACATCGCTTGACAATCGATGGTGGTGTGTTTAGGTCCCCGTAACTTAGCGGTTCGGCAAAAGAGACCGATAGAATAAGTACTAGGC
>NC_069003.1:37126907-37130907 GCF_001194135.2 Octopus bimaculoides
ACACACATGCCTATAGGCACAGGCACATAGACACAGAGTTTTATACAACCAGGAGCAATTAGCATTTCGCACATACACAGGCCTATCCACACACATATATATATACACACACACACACACACATATATATATATATATATATATATATATATATTATACATACACGTGCACACACACACACACACACACATATTGATATATACATACCTACATACATTTATTTATTTACTCTTTGTTTTTCCATTATAATCCTGTTGTTAAGAGTTTCTTGCCAGGACCAAATTCCCAAATGAAGAGGAATTCTTAATTTTGTGGGGTGGTGGATTCTCCGAGAAAATGAAAATCTCTCCAATTAATTGTTTACTTCTGGATCATTTCTTGGATTTTACTTCAACTGGTTCCAAATGAGGTCCAAACCTCCTGATAAACTGTACCCTGCCATTCTGGAATGAAAAAGGTGACCCTTGACATTTATGCTGTGTTGTTCAGGATCCTTTCTTGAAAAAAGTATGCATGCTGTACAATCACATTACTATGATATTACACACACATACAAACACACAAACACACAAATGCACAAACACACATACACACAAACACACAAACATACATATACAAACACACATATTCTTGGTAGTCTTCAGAATTCCTTTATTTTGGTCAAATGTTAAACAAAGTCCAAGACTAGAATAATTTAACCACTTTTTACTTCCACTTTCATTTTGCCTTTTATAGTCCAACTCCTTACGAAATACACCCTGCCTATATTTTTCAAATAATTGTATAATTTGTAAGTATTTCATTAAAACGATAAAACCTTTTTTCTTCTCCACAACAAAAAAATCCCACAAAATGGTTTTATTAAAATATGGATTATTTAAAATGCAATGGTTACTTTGTACCATGGAAGCAGATGTGGTTGGAATCAAAAGAGTAGGCTTTCCAGTTTAAGGCCTGGATGAACACCATGCAAATGCATTCCTTGTTTTCTGAAAATTTAATTGAAAAACAAAAATCTCTTATCAAAAAACTGTTAAAGGTTATTCTTCTGTTGACCTCCAAGACTTTTATTTTAGATTTATTCAATTAACTTGTTGTAATGTAGCTTACAACGTTACAGTCAAGTGTTTGATAAAGAATTTTATTGAATAGTAACTATATTCTTTAGTCTGTAGTCCCCTGATGCTACTTGTATATGTCTTGGCGGTAATGGATAGGAGCTGAATGCTTAACTCAGAGTCAGCCAACTTCAAAACATTCCTTCACCCATACACGTAAGCACCAGTTTGCAGAGAAATTTTCCTCTCATAATAATCAAATGACCACAGGAAATCTAAAAGAAGATTCAACAGTTTGTACAACCAAAGCCATCTTTCATTCCAACTGACCCATTCCAACACTTACATTGACATATGTTTAAAGTTGTCAGATACGACAATCCGTCCATCACCCAAACTCTAGAACTGGTGACCTTACAACTGGGCAGTGTCCTCTCCACGTCTTTTCTTCTTCTTCTACTACTACAATGGTTTCTGCTCTGAACTTGTTGATCTTTATATCATCCTCACACAAACCATTTTAATTCATTCATCCTTCCTCCAATAATCCTTGCTACTATCATTATACACCATTAGACCTTCGATTAAATACATTCTACCAGTTATTCTCCCTCCGATTATGATGCCACCTTCTGCAATGCCATTTCACTGTTGATGTTTTCCCATCAACCATTAACCTCCAACAATTAAAATGAAAAATTTAAATCTGATACCTTCACCCACTTCTCCTGTTGTGCTTAATGTTCTCCCTGGTGTAGAATAACCTGAAAACACGACAGGCACTGCCCCGCCTCCTCAGACAACCACACAAGTAACATTTACAATAACACAAATTATAAACACACACATTACCAGTGTACCTTATCCACTTATATACACATATTATATATATATGTACATACAATACGAATAATCATTGTGATGATAGACATGGATATATTATTTCCCTCAGTAAACAATTCAGAACTGAATATTCACCACATTGAGTGTATATTCTTACCCTTTGTCTCCCAATTCTAAAAAGGGTCTGTCCCCTGCAATGTTATCTGGTAGGGTTGCTTGGTTTTGTAACATTTCTGCATATGGAAAGCCTTGAAAGTCTTCATGATTAGAAAAAAACACGAAAGCATTTGTAGCTTTCTTCATAAATAAATGTCCTGATATTTCCAAAACTGTAAATCCATTTTTTAGTATTTCTTCACTGTTGAAAATCTTCATTAATGTAAAAGACACAAAGAAAAACAAAGATGTAACAAAACAAAAAAAAAGCCCTTCTTTGAGTGGAAACATTTCAGTGACCAATGCTTAAAGTTGTGCATTTGTTAGCATGACCAAAATATCGGCAATGGAAAAAATCTACCTCACTTACAATTCTTCAGGTTCTGCTGAACGATTTCAAGTTCGTTTCTGTAAGGTAAGTGAGTTAAGAATAAAAAAAAATTAAGAAAGTAGTGGTTTAGGACTGAAATTCCTTTTTTAAGACACTATGGTGTAATTTGAGAGATTTGACTACTATTTCTAGCATTACAAGAGACACCCTCATTGGCTTGCCATTATAATAGCATAGAGTTGTTGTTTTTGTTGTTTAGTCTGTGGTAATCAAGCCTTTATATGACATTCCTAATATGACCACCTATCTTATTTAACCAGATAGGGAATAAACAGTGTTCTTCATTTATAAATGCAGAAGGATGTAGTTTGAGGGGAATATCTGTGTTCTTTCTAGCAGGTCAAACAACCCTACAGAGGTCCCTTCATTTACATGTAGTTGCAGAAGTGGGGGTGGTGGTGCTAGATCCAGTGCTACTGTTGTTGTTGTTGTTGTTTAGACTCAGGTGGGACCCTAGTGAAACAGACTTATGATCAAAGATGCTCCAGTTATGACCACTCCCTCGAATTTTCCCAATCAGTGTATATAGGGCTACATTACAAATTTTTTAAGACAATAGGGGTAGATTTTGAGGGAGATGTGGGTGCTATTTCATGCAGCTTGAGTGGTGGGGGGCACAGAGGAGATTCAGTGTTGGTTTGAAAAACATTACCAAACCTTATTTACTGTTATTGTTGTTGCTGTTGTTGTTGAGCCCAATGCCAGCTCTTGGCTGAGTATACCTATAATCAAAGGAAACTCCATCCATGACCATAACTTCGTTTTTTTTTTTAGAACGGTGCCATCTGGACAACAATATAATATGACAGGTAGCTGACTGCTATTTCTAGCAGGTTAAGTAGCAGCATAGAGCCTTCCCCACTGATTCCACTCAAACCCCACCCACCACCCCCATTTGCCGTTGGTGCATTTCAACCAATTGGATTCTTACCAATTTTTGAAATTTTACTCCCAAAAGAAATCTCTTTTCTTTTACAAAAATTCCCGCCTTTTTTTTTGTTCTTTTTTGCTTTTTATAATTTTATTTTGTTTTATAGTATTAAAGGTTTTTGAAGCTTTACAAATGTAGAAATACAAGAAAAATAGCCAATTCTTCCAGAGAATTTAACATTTTCTTTGGTGGTGGATGAAGAGGTGTGGGTCCAAGATTAAAGAATTTTTAGTTTTGGAGACATAAATCTTGGTGTTCAAACTTCGAATTCTTTACAGGGATCTATCATGTTTGTGGAAATTATTATTATTATTATTATTATTATTATTATTATTATTATTATTATTATTATTATTATTGCTGGCACAATCATTAGCATGCCGGGCGAAATGCTTAGCGTTATTTCGCCCATTGCTACGTTCTGAGTTCAAATTCCACCGAGATTGACTTTGCTTCTCATCCTTTCAGGGTCAATAAATTAAGTACCAGTTACGTACTGGGGTCAATGTAATCGACTAGCCCCCTCCCTCACAATTTCAGACCTTGTGCCTAGAGTAGAAAAAAATTATTATTATTATGGTAGAATGAAAGGCAGTGAGCTGGCAGAATCATTAGCATGCC
>NC_069003.1:37130944-37134938 GCF_001194135.2 Octopus bimaculoides
TGTTATGTAGACTACAGGTGCTGCCCAGTCTGCATGGTCAATCTTTTCAATTATATTCAGGCTTTCCAGCCTTTCTAGGTCTCTTTTTTTACCTGGTTTACTTCCACAAATGGCACATTCCATTTGGGCCTGGAAGTAGGTATTGAATTTTCTTTGATAGCAATCCTTGCTTTTGTTTTTGTTTGTCTCAGTTCAGTGACCTCGTTTGACCGTTTGACTGCTCCATTCATGTTATTGCACAAAACGCTGAGGTCGACTTTGCCTTTCATCCTTTCGGGGTTGATAAATTAAGAACCAGTGAAACACTGGGGTCAATGTAATCGACTCATCCCCCCCCCACCAAATTTGAGGCCTTGTGCCTTCAATAGAAAGAATTATCATCATCATCATCATTATCATCATCATCTTCATCATCATCATCATCATCATTATTATTATTATGGTAGAATGAAAGGCAGTGAGCTGGCAGAATCATTAGCATGCCAGGCAAGATGCTGGCGCTCACCTGTTTCCATGGAAGCTGATACTTCCTCATGGCTAGAGACATGTTGACAAGTTTTTCATGAAGACTGGAAATAAACAGCACTGCTTGTATGACAGTGACACTTGTTTACAATCACCAGTTGATGTGAAGACAATGGCACACACACACATAATAAATATATGACAGGCTTCATTCAGTTTCTATCAATCAAATCCATTCACATGGCTTTACCTGACCTGGAGACATAGAACGTAGTGGCAGACGAAATACCACAAAGTATTTCGCCCAGCATGCTAATGTTTTTGCCAGCTCGCCTTGATCTGGGCAAGGTTTCTACAGCTGGATGCCCTTCCTAACACGAAGCACTCTAAGAGTGTAGTGGGTGCTTTTTATGTGCCACCAGCACAAGAGCCAGTCAAGTGGAACTGGCATCAATCACACTTGAATGGTGCTTTTTATGTGCTTATATCCTATATATATATAGGTAGTGCTTAGCTATGGAGAAGTTATAGAATCAACAGGTGAGATCCAGAGATCCATAGAGTCAACAGGTGAGATCCAGTGCTCAAATGATTCGATCATTCTGAAGTCTTGGGTTTAGGGAATGGAGAATTGTCAATCTTTCCACCCTGATAACAGGGGCCAATTTTATGGTAATGTTTCTATGCCTCCACCACGAGTTGCATATCTTTCACTCCCTGCTCATATTTTTCCTTCAAGTGTTCACTTACAAACATTCAAGAAGACCATTAATGGCATCAACCTCATTGGTCTAAGAAGACCCGGGAAGGACTTGCATCCTGACCCTTCCACAAGACCAGCATCTTGAAAGGAAATCTGTAGAAATGGATGTCTACCAATTTCTCTCTCTCTCTCTCTATTTGTTTATTTCTATCTTTATATCTACCTCTCTATTTCTCTATCTCTCTCTCTCTCTCTCTTTCTCTCTCTCTCGCTCTCTCTCTCCCTCACTCACCCCCATTCTCTCTCTATACATATCTCTATGTCTGCCAAACTGTCTCCCTGCCAGGCAGTCAGCCAGGCAGTCCATGTTACTATGTACATGTCTGTCTGTCTGTCTGTCTGTCTTGTTCTCTATACATGTCTGTGTGTCTTCAGCCTGCCTGCCTGCCTGTCTGCCTGCCTGCCTGTCTGCCTGCCTGCCTGTCTGCCTGTCTGTCTCAGCTTCCTTGGATGGATAAAAGATAGACTTACAGATGCAGTCAGCCTGCATAGCTAAAACATTACTCAGCAAGCACACTACAGCCATGGCAGCGGTGGGGGGGGGGCGATGTAGGAAGGATGATTGTGTAACAGTGATAGGAGTAGTGGTAGGAGTGGTGGTGGTGGTGGCAGTAGTAGTGGTGGGGATTGGTGGTGGTGGTGGTGGTGGTGGTGGCAGTTGTGGTGTTTGTGGTGGTGATGGTGGATGTCCACCCATGTACATGGCTTCACCTTCCACATCATTACAATCACCGTCATCAACCTCACCATCATCATTATCATCAACATCAATACCACCACCACCACCACACCATCATTGTCATCATCATCATCATCATCATCCTTTCCATGTCTGCTTTTCACCAAACTTGTGTGTGTAGGATGAGACTTGTTAAAACAGCATCATACACGCTGGATGCATTTCCTGATGCTAACCCTCATTTACTTGCCTGATCTGCAAGACATGAACAAATGTCACCTCAGCTTCAATGGTGTCCAGTGTAAAGACATAAACACACACACACACATACACACTCACACGTAAACACACATATTAACACTTATATGCACACAGACACACATGCATACACATATACACATACATAGACACAAACTCACTCTTTCACCCATGTATATACACATGTACACACATATGGATATGCACGCACATGCATGCATACACACATACATGCACACATACAAACATACACATTCATATACAGTAGGATTCTGTACAGTTTCCATGCACCAAATTTCAGTGAGAATGGGTTTATCAATCTATGTCAAGGTTATAATAGAAGATTTTTTTATGCAAAGAGCCAAGCAGAGGGATTGAACTTGCAGTTATGTGGTTGTGAATTGAATTTGTTAACTAGACAGTCTATGCAGGGAAAAACAGAGAGATAGATATATAGGTAGAGGAAGAGGCAAAAATATATATTGATATATATATATGTATGTATATATATATATATATATATATATATATATATATATATATATATATATATATATGTATATATATATGTATATATATATGTGTATATATATATATATATATGCATACATACATACATATATAATTATATATACATACATATATAATTATATATATATATAATAATTATATATATATAATAGTTTGGCACAGAAATGTTAACATAGAGTGGTGAATAAATCGATATATCGAATTTGAAGTCTCTGTCTCTTTTGAATATGAAAATTTAAAAGTTTAAAAACCTTATATATATATATATATATATACACATATATGCAAATATATATACATACATAAACACACACACACGCGCGTGAATATGTATAAAAATGTGAGAAAGAATAGAGAAAGGAAAATCTAGATGAAACAGATTATAGAGAGAGGGTGGGGGAAGAGGGGGGTTGCGTTGGTTCATTCCAAAGTACATTTCCTTCTCTGTTAACTTTGGCAAAGTACAACTTGGTACCTGTACAACTTTATACTGCTTTAGTTTCTGTTCAGCTGTTAGATAAAGTTTTCAGATAAGCGGGTGTATATTATATACATACATGGATACATGCTTACATACATATGTACCACACACACATACACATACATATATACCCATCTGTGTGTGTATTTGAGGACAGAAAAGGGAGAAAGCTTAGTCCTTAATCCCTGTAGTACAGTTGATTTAATTTCTTCATTCAAAGAAGTTGAGTCATTCTGTCACTACTTTGGGGTTTTCAAGCTTATGTACTTGTTCAAACAGCTTGATAGATAGACTGATGGTTAGATAGATAGATAGGCAGACAGACAGACAGACAAACAAACAGACAGACAGACAAATAGATAGACAGATAGACAGATAGATAAGTAGAGAGAGAGAGAGGCAGATAGAAGAGGATACGAGGGTGGGGTAGAAAAACAAGGAAAGGGAGGTGAATAAGGTGCAATAAGAGAGAAAGAGAGTAAAAAAGAAAGTGAGAGAGAGAGAGAGAGAGAGAGAAAGGAAAAAGAAAGATAGAGGGTGATACAGATATATATATATATGTGTATATATATATATAAAGAGAGGGAGAGAGAGAGAGAGAGAGAGAGAGAGAGAGAAAGGGGTTGGGGCCAGAAGCCTGTAAGCAAGTGTGTGGTAAAGAATCTTCATTATTCTATAAATACTAACAAAACTAAAAGTGAAATAACAACAAAATAAATAATAAATATAAAATAAGATATAAAAATAGTCCATGAAGTGGTAGCAGTGGTGGTGGTGGTGGTGGTTGTGGTGGTGGTTGTGGTGGCAGTGGTGGTGG
>NC_069003.1:37135037-37136179 GCF_001194135.2 Octopus bimaculoides
GATGGAGATGTTTTGTTGGGTGTGTATGGTGGTGGTGGTGGTGGTGGTGGTGGTGGTGGTGGTTGTCACTGCTTTTGTTGGTGCTGTTTAGCCCTAGGCTGGTTCTTGCCAAGCAGGCCTATGATCAAAGATATTCCAGCCATGACCATCATATCTTTTTCCTGTGTGCAGAGAACCATAAGACCACATTATCCAATGACATCATTTGTCATCCTCCTACCACATCATCATCATCATCATCACCATAACCATCACAATCATCAACAGCAGCAGCAGCAGCAGCCTTTTTTCCTTTAACTTCTGAGACAGCAACAACAGCCACACCATTCTCAATATGAGAGCAGTGATTTAATGAAGGTCCCACATTGGGGTCAGCCACAGATTAGGCCTGAAGTATTTCCAGAAGCTAAACATAAAGACAAAACCTATGCTGGGGACTAAACGAGCCACCAAAACAGTTTGTCTGGTAACAAGAGGTGCAAGGACCCAACAGGATAAAGCACACAACTTTGACACTCAACATCAACCAAATTCTGAAGAGCCACAGACGTGGGGGTGGGGGCCACAAAGATTACGAAATGAGTGAAGCATTTACCTGCAAGTTGCACTAATCTTATTTCCCAGACCAGTGCGAGTCTTCTCAGCCCCGTCGCTGAGAAGAGTGGAAGAGATTGGTTCCCATAGCATTTCTGCAACCTGGAAAAACTCAGGTACCTCAGCCCCAGCTACGGCAATACTTTGGTAACAAATTGACAGGAAGCAAGTTTAAGAACTCACCCTCATTTCTGGTTTATAGTTTAGATTGTGTAAACATCTCGGTGGTGAGGCAACTGGTATCATCAGATCTGTCAAAAGTGGGGACCTCACAGAACCATTAGCAAACTGCCTTTCATCCTTTTGGTGCCAGTAAAATAAGTGCCAGTTGAGACCTGGAGGTTGAGGTAATTGATTTACTCCCTCACACCAAAATTGCTGGCGTTGTGCCAATATTATCAGATCTGTCCTAAAGACATCTTCACAGCTCTTTCTTTGTGCTGGCTACATTCTTCAATGAACACACACGCACACATATGTGTGTGTGTGTGTGTGTGTGTGTGTGTGTGTGTGTGTGTGTGTGTGTGTGTGTGTGTGTGTGTGTGTGT
>NC_069003.1:37138060-37138863 GCF_001194135.2 Octopus bimaculoides
TGTATATGTATATGAGACTTTTGTGAAATTTGTGTCTACCAAATGGCACCTGCATGACCCTTGGCCCAAATGTGTGGTCAATTTGGGGCCAGATCTTCTCAAAGAAAACTTCTCAACCACTCAGCTTTGTCTTGTGCCTGCATTTTGTGTGTGTGTGTGCAAAAGAATGTTTACAATTAGGTCACTTTCCTGTGTCTATGAGGAAATTAATGTTTGTTAGTTCCAAACGAATCTTCTCTGAAAAATTTGGCAATGTGTCTGGGATGGTGGTGATGATGGTGGCGGTGGTGGTGGCAGTGGTGGTGGTGGGAAGCTGTGTCTGGGATGATAGAGACATTACTATTTGTTGTTGCTGGTGTTGGTGGTGGGGGCAGTGAGTAGCTGTTGGTGGTGGTAGTCATGGAAATGGTTATTGTTGTTGCTGTTAAGCCTCCAAGTCAAATCTAATCGGAGATAAGCCATCCCCGACCATCCTGTCTTTTTGTTGGTGGATATTATATATCGAAGACTACATTATCTAATGTCTCATTTTCTTTTTAAAGATGGTACATGCTTTGAAGGTGATTTGGCTGCTATTTCTTGTAGGTTGAGCAACCACATAGAGGCCTCCCACCTCATTAGTTTGAGGGTTGATGCTTGTTGTTGTTGTTGTTGTTGTTGTTGTTGTTGTTGTTGTTGTTGGTGGTGGTGGTGGTGGTGGTGGTGGTGGATGGTATCATGTTGAATATTAGTTTCAGTTGTATTTCAAGCTTCATTCCTTGCATAAAAGAGAAAGAAAGAAAGACAAACAGACAGACATTATG
>NC_069003.1:37139095-37140607 GCF_001194135.2 Octopus bimaculoides
GATTGTTGCTGTTGTTGTTGTTGTTGTTAAGCCACAGGTCAGTTCTGATTGAAGAGTTCTGTGATTAAAGATGTTCCAAAAATGGCCATCCCATCTGTTTTCATTTTCTAGTATCTATCCGCAACTATTTTATCCGAAGTGTCCTTCCACTTGTGATTTGAAGGAGATTTGGTTGCTATTTCTAATGGGTTGTGAAGCCAGCAAGTGGCTCTCCCTTTGTTTTGAGAAGACAAGTCTATGTAAAGGGACCAGGGAGAAGACAGACAGACAGACAGACAGACAGACAGACAGACAGTGTGTGTGTGTGTTGAATGGGGCTGATGAATAATGGAGGGGGTGAAGAGAAAGGAAAGAATGAAACAATTAAGGAAAAAATAATGGGAGAGATGGAGAAAGAGAGAGAAAGAGAAAGAGAGAGAGAGAGAGTAGAATGGGAGAGAGAATGTATGAAAAACAGAGAGAGAGAGAGAGAGTAAGGTAGATGTTTGAGTAAAAGCTAGATAAAGAGAATATGGGGGAGGGGGCAATGGAGTGAAAGAGAGAGAGAGGAGGGAGAGAGGGAGTGAGAGAGAACAGATCTATTACTGTTTACTACATTTAGGTGTGTGACTCAGCTGTAGACAGAATAAACATACAACTGATCAGAGATATACAAAATGATGATGATGATGATGATAGTGCAATGGTTGTGTTAGTATTGTGTAAGGCTGTTACTAATGTGTTGTTGAGGCGGTGGTGGTGGTGGTGGTGGCGGTAATGTTGTTGTAGTAACAGTGTTGTGGCAGTGGTTTTTTGTGATAGTAGCGATAGTGTTGTTGTTGTTGGGATGATGGTAACGATGGTGGTGGTGATGGTGATGATGCTGCTGCTACTGTGCATTGATGTACCCCTAGATGTAATGTTAAGGGGGTGGGGGTTAATAGGTTTTACAGTCTTAGAGTTCCACTGTTAATATTGCAGGAAGGATAAAGGGGGCGGCGGCGGCGGCAGCGGTTGTCTTTTAGTGGTTAGCAACTTTGGTATTGGAATTTTTGGTGGTGCCATAGTTGTTGTTTAACTCCAGTCAACCCGAATTCAGAAAACCTATGATTAGGGACATTCCAGCCGTGACCATACCGTTTTTATAAATATATGAGATATTAAGTTATGTGCCTTTCCCTAATTTAAGACAGTAGGTTATGAACTAAGGGAAATCTGGCTGCTATTTCTAGTACGTAAGGGTCAGATGACCACGTCAAGGCCCCACCTACCCGCCCCCCTACCTCTTCGTCGTCTCACACACATATTTTTTTATTGGAAAGCATTAATTGTTTCATTTCCTGGAACTTTAAAATGTTGTTTCAATTTCGTTTTATCAAGGATTAAAATAAAAGTACAAACGCAGACTAAATATATTGATACATTTGACGCCCAAACGATAATTTTACGTGCGTGCGTAAGCGTGTGCGTGTATGCGTGCGTGCGTGCGTGTGTATGCGTATGCGTGTATGCGTGTATGCGTGCGTGTGTGTG
>NC_069003.1:37141605-37148484 GCF_001194135.2 Octopus bimaculoides
TATATATATTATTAATGTCTGTTTTTATGTTTGGTTATAATAAAAACAATTTTACATTATTTGATGGATTATTCTATGCTTTGGTAGAATACAAATTCGTTATTCTCAGCCAAGAATATTTTTAACAGTGACTTCGAGGTTTCGCCCAGTTTAAACAATCGTCGGACAGTACGGCGATGGCTTTAACTGAGCAATTCTTGTATATAAATGTATATTTGCACAGGTGTCTTCTTTAGCCCCAGGCCGACCAAACCCTTGTGAGGGTATTTGGTAGATGTAAACTGAAAGAAGTTCGTCGTGTGTGTGTGTCCCTGCATCTATATATGCATGTATATATACACATATAAATAAAGGAAGGTATAGCCGGTTAAATCAACATTAGTATTCAACTTGTAAATTAACTGGTACTTTATTTAATCGTTCTCGAAGGATGAAATTCAAAACCGGCTTCGGTAAAAAGTACTAATGTCACGTAAAAAGCACGCAGTCCACTCTGTAAAGTGGTTGGCATTAGGAAGAGAATCTAGGCGTGAAAACGATGCCAGCATGGAAAACAGACGTTAAATGATGATGATGATGATGATGATCGTGGTGGTGGTGGTGTGTGTGTGTGTGTGTGTGTAATAGTTTTATAATATGAAACATAAGAACATAACAGTGTTTGTGTGTGTGTTTAGAATATATTCTCATCGTTGTCTGTGACGATGCAATTCTTACTTCTGTTTCAACACTTGTTCTACAATAAAGTTACTTTTGTCAAATAAGTGCAACACCGAAATATCTCTAATAGTGTTTTCTGGTTATATTGGTGAGAAAGTGAATTTATGATGAAGTGAACAATACTCTTATTACATTTGGGGCATATTTATGACAATGCTATTGAGCCAGAAATTGTTGTTTATCTAGCTGACCCAGCCACCCCTATGATCCAACGATATTACATTGAAGCTGTCATTTTTTTTTACTCTTTAAATAATGACGTTTTAAATAAGCTAAATTTTGATTTTCTTTTTTTCTAGACTGAAACCCAGCTTGGAAATGGTGTAACCAGCATGGCATCAGCACCGGATCCGAGAAAACATGGGTCCAAACAAGACGACATCACAAGCACCGAACAACCTGCAAGCGTCCCCCCTGCACAGCCCGAACTGACCATGTCTCAGCCCTTCAAACATCAGCAGCCTCTGCCCTGCATCGTCACCACATCCGTGGATGGCGGTGAGGATGCGGAGAAGGATACAGTAATGCTTGTTGCTGGTGAGGCAATGGGGAGCATTGGTGCAGCGACGGCTGAAGGGGTAGGGCATTCTGTGTCACTGGAAGCTGCGACAACAGCAGCAGCAACAGCAACAGCAGCAGCAGCAGCAGCAGTAGCAGCAGCAAGCACATCAACAACAAGTGTCTCATCATCAACACCAACAATAGTGAAACGAAACACTGAAAGAATGACAACAACATCAGGAACGATGACACCAACAACAACAACATCAACAACAGCTGGTCCACAACAACGACCCTCAAGAGTAGACCAAGTGGAGGCACAAAGAAGCAGTACATCATCCGACCAGACCTCACCCAAACGGAACAGTGCCCACATTATGGAATTCTTTGAGGAACAGGAGAAATCTTTCCAAGAACACTTTCGAACCCTGCCTGTACCAATTAAAGTGAAAAAACACCGATCTCCAAGTCCTAGCATGATGAGGCAAAGTGTTGGCCTCGATCATTTAGACAACTTGGTTCGGTTAATGGAGCAACTCACTACCTTACGAGATGAAAACAACAGACTCAAGAAAAAATGCGCCTACCTAGAAAGCACAAAATATCTTCTCCAAGTGAGGAGCGATATGTCTGAAGACGAAGCACCTCTGGGTTATATGTCCCTCCCAACTAAATCGAAACAGAAGCAACAGAAGGCCATGAAAGACTCTAGAGAAGCGGTGTTCCCAGCAGCCGCATCAGACTCACCTCGGCACCGACTATCAAGTGGAGACAGTTCTCAACACATAGAAATCATTGAAACCGCCTCTGATCAAACACCGAAGCGACCCAAGACAGCTAAACTGTATAAGCGAAGTTTCTCAACTGGTTCTTTAGAAATACCATCCGACGTAATTGAACAAGCTAATTCCGAAGAGATGACCAGAGTTATAGTTAGCGACTATAACGGCAAAGATTCGAAATCTGGATCAAAGTCGCCCGGCTCTAAGAAAAAATCATGTAAGTTCTCAAAATGGGCCCGTGTTAAGAAAATCCTAACTGGACAGAAGACGACTGTTGACGACTCTGACATGACGAGGAAATCCTTAAAAGACTTGGGAAAAGGCAGCAGCCAATTACCGCAGCAGTCTGAGAGTAGCACTCAAGAACTGACTGTTCCAATAGTTGGCCTGACTGAAACCCGTTCTATGGACAGTGGGGTTAGTAGTGGCGTCGATGGAGATGGTAGGGAAGGTGTGAGGACATCCACTTCTTCTGGTGGTCCTCCCAGTCCATCAGCGTTGACGAAAGGCGCACCAGCTGATGCTTTGGACACTGGCACGGAGTGGTGGCGGTGGAGTGAAAAGACAAAACACACGAGTGTCAGCAAAGCAGCCGACAGTCAGGGCCAGTACCTGAATGTGAAAGTGCTGGTGCGGCGCCAGTCAAGTCCATCATTGGTCGCCGAAGGAGGGGAAGAGAGTGACAAAACCGTTGATGGAGATGGTAGTTCTCCACGCCTCCATCGATCGGCGAGCTACAAAATACCGGGCAAAGGGGAAGAGCCGGGCTCCAGGGAAAGGAAAATGCATAAAACGGCATGGGGAAGGGTAAAAGGCATGATCCACACAAAAAAGGACAGTGTTAAGAAAAAACACAAAAAGTCAGAGAAAGCAATTCCAGCGGAAGAACCTTCGGAAACGGACACGGAAACAGAGTGTTTCAGTTACAGCTCTCCGAAACTGTCGGAACTGGCCAAGAAACAACTGAAAACTGGCTCTGAGAGTAAACCTAGCACACCACAACTTTCACCATCCTTATTTCACCAACAGAGCTCCATCAAATCGTCTGGCAGCGAATCATCCAAATCGAAACACAGTTCTGCCAGGAAGAAGCTTCCACATAGCGGTAAGGTGGATGTGGAGGCTTTAGTAGGTAAGTCTGACCTGTGGTCCCTCTCACAGCTTGAACTAGCTTCTCTTCAGAATCTTGGCCGTTGCTTTAACGTGTCAAGGTGGGGGATTGTTATTGGAGCATGTGTTAGAACAACAACAACAACAGCAACAACAACAACAATAACAACAACAGCAATGATAACAACAACAACAACAAGAAAAGCCACACTCATTGTAATGCAAAGAGCCACAAGTGGCTTAGAAGAGAGAGTGTTGGCCAAACAGGCGAGGTTTTGGGTGTTTGTATCACAAATACTGCCTTATGCCTGTAGTCACCATGACTCACAACTGCCCCAGTCCACCTAGATCTAAGTAGGTGGGACAGGGGTAGAATAGCTCACTGCTGTAGACAGTGGGAGCACTATAAGGATGACCGACCCTTTTGACGGCTTACAATGCTAGGTTATCCTGGAGGTTGAGGCCTTGATTTGGAAAAAACAATTTTTAGTAGTTTCAACTGTTTATCATTTCCACCACCACCACCATCACCATCAGCACCACCACCACCACCAACACCATCACTAACTCCACCAGCACCAGCACCACCACCACCACCACCAGCATTATCATTATTCCCTCTGCCTCCACCATCACTTTTATCACCTCTTCCATTGCTGCCACTGCAGAACAGACTCAACATAATAGAAACAGTTACAATAGCATCAACAACAACAACAACACTGACAATAGCAACTGATACAGTAATAGTATCAACAGCAGCAGCAATAGTAGCATCATCATCATCACCATCATCATCAACAACAACAACAGCAACAAAAACTATTTAACTTCCAATTATTCAAAGGGATTTTAGATTTTTATTTTTATTATTCGTTATTTTAATTCCATTGATTAGTGTTCATTATAATCTGTCTTAATTATTTCAAAGAGTCAGGCTTTTGTAGACTGAAGTCCTCTTTGCCCTTCAGAGCCTTGTAAAGCATAAACCAACATCTTTTAACTTTTATCTTGTTTCTGCTCAAAACCATTTCCTCCCAATAGGCTGGCCCAGTCCACTCGGCTGTAAATATCTGAGTCGAAATGATTTGAGTTTTGAAATACAATTCAGAGTTGTTGTTATTGTAGTTTAGCTCCAGTTCTGCTGTGATGGGAGGCCTTCCAGCCGTGGCCATCACATTTTTATTGCAGACATAGTGTATCTAGGACTACATTAGATAATAGAACACTTGTCTGACCTAGAGCTAAATCATGGCAATATGTTTCTGGAGAAATGCAAGAATATTCCAACCAGCATCAAAGAAGCTCTGAGACCTGGGCTTCTCTTGTTTTGATGGTGTCAAATATACAAGGGAGCTGTCTGGAGATCAACACCACAGATTCTAATTTGGTTAATTGACCTCAAAAGATGCTCTTTCTACGACTGCTGCTGCTGCTGTTGTTGTTATTCTTTTTCATGTTGCTGTTAAGTTTAAAGGAATTCTTCTTCATTTTCCTCTTTTTATATTTTATATTTCTTTCATTTTTAATGTCTTTCATTCTCTTTCTCTCACCTTCTCTCTCCCTCTGTCACTCCCCTCTCCCCCCCTCTCTCTCTCTTACTCTCTCTCCTTCTTTTCTCTCTTTCCTTATCACTTCAAAAATTTCAAAGGTGATGGATTGACAAAAATCAGAAGAACATTGAACAAAATACCTTCTGGTATTTATTCCACCACCTCTTTATCTTCTGAGTTCAAATCCCTTTTAGTTTGCCCTCTATCAATCTTTCCAGCTTCAATGAAATGAAGTACCAGTCATCTCCTTGGGTTGTTCTAATGTTTTTATCAAACATTCTTTTAATGCACAGCTGACAATGCAATACCACTGGTTGCTTATCAATTGAGTCGCAGAGAAATGAGGAATTCTTTCATTGGCAGCAGAAATAAGAGACTGAAGCAAACTCACAAACATTTCACTGAAATATTTATTGCCAGACCGTAAAGATATTTGGTTATTTTACAATGAACAATATGAAGAATGGCTGAATGAGAGGGGTGAGACAAACTGCTTAGAAATTATAGAAAGCTGTCTGTGTGACATGTGGTCAGTCCCAAAATCGATGAAGTCAACTGCATAAATCTCCATGGCAACGGAGGTCCATTGGTCATCTACTCTCTAAGCTACAAACCAAACAGATTTTACAGGAACCCAGAAGCCAAATTCTAGAACATTCTAGAGAAAATCTTATTGTGCCACAGCCTCATGTTGAGATGTCAAGTAAAAGGCCAACTGCATGAAACTCTGGTGATTCACACGTAGTGCCTTACTGAGTATCTAGCAGTTAGGTTTCAAATCACTGCTACTCTATTGAAGATAACTATGGTTGCTTGACTTGCTAGAAATAGTAGCCAAATTTATCATCCTAAAAAAAGATTCATTAGATAATGTAGTCCAGGGTATTTTATTGTTGATTAAGCAATGGAAAGTTTGGTGTTACAATGCCTTTGGTCACAGATCTGCTCAATCAGGCTTAAACAGCCCCATGGTGGGATTACATTTCTGGGAATCTGGTTAATTTATTCATCTCTAGGAGAAATTACACCAAATAGTCTCTGGTTGCGGAATGTAGATCAGAACACCCGTGGAATATATGGTGCTCCTGCTGCTTGCAGCTGAGCACTATGGCTTTCTCATGATGCCTGCTTACAAGTAGGTGTTGATATTCTCCACCGAGAAAGGAGTGACTGAGAAATGTATGTAGGGTGCAAAACCCTTTGTCTTGCAGTCCAACGATCTGTTGTTAGCAGAACTTTTGGAAACGTCAATGTCTATAACAGACAACAGATGACTTAATTAGATGAGATTTAATTCTCATCTAATTAAAATCACAAAAACCAAAATTAATCATTTGCTCTTGTGAGGAGATCATTTGGTTTCCTTAAATGATCCACATTTATAAAATATGTTTTTTATAATCCTAGATTTAACAATGTCCCCCCCTTTCTTAAACTCAGAATTATTTTCACTTCTCTCTGATTTCTCTTTCATGGATTTTCTTCAAAATTCTTTCACAGACTTTCTCATTTAACTTTCTATGACAAATTTCTTCCGTATTTCTTTCGAAATTTTTTCTTTAAACTTTAACAAAATGTTTAATTTCTTTAAACATTTTCCTTCTTTCTCTCAGGTGGAATGACAGAGGACTTTACGAAAAAGATGAAACAATGGGAAGAATTAAAGTGTATGCAGGCCACAGGGTTCGCCAAAGGTCAGTGTTTTGGACACGAAATGTTTTTTCTGTGTTTTATGAAAGTTAATTGAACAATTAATGGTTTGTATGTTTGAATCAACAACAACTTGATTCTATGTGGTAACTTGTTCTACTAGACATAGCAGTCAAATCTCTCTTAAATCACACCCAACCACTTTAGAAATGGAAAGAACGCATTATATAATGTAGTTTTAAAGACATGATGGTCATAACAGGAATGCTCAGTCAGGGTTGACCTGGGGTTAAACAGTAATGACTTTCCTGGTTGTTTTCTGGTTTTGTTGTCTTAGGACCACATTAATCCTGTGACTTACCCTTTCTTTCAATGGCAGTAGGGTGTGGTATGAGGAAGACCTGGCTGCCATTTCTAGTAGTTCCAATGACCACATAGAGGTTATCTCATTTCCTCAACCGGATGTTTGGTGGGGGGGGGGTAGAAGGGTGTTGGAAAGAAAGAAGACATCCTCCTTTCTTAATTTTGTCTTCTCTCTCTCTCTCTCTCTCTCTCTCTCTCTC
>NC_069003.1:37148567-37151882 GCF_001194135.2 Octopus bimaculoides
CCCCCTTCAAACCAATAACGAGCTACCCCCTCCCCACCACCCATACCAACTTAAAACAACAACAACAACAACAACAACAAATGGCGACATTGTATGTAACAACTTGTTTCAAGATAACAACAGACAAATTGTTATTTCTTTGGGGAAGGAAATGAGCAGAGCCGGAAGATGGTGGGGGAGCGGCGAAGGGGGAAGGGGGTGCGATGGAGATAAGAGAGGAGGAGGAGGAGGAGAAAGAAGGGGAGAAGGAAAAAATGCCCTGTAGTAATGAATTAATTAAAAAATGTAATAAAATATTTCAATATGAAATATAAAATAATATACATCATCATCATCATCATCATCTTTTATGTCCGTTTTCCATGCTGGCATGGGTTGGATGGTTTGACAGATGCTGACCAGTTGAAGGACTGTTCAGACCCCATGTCTATATTGACATGGTTTCTACAGCTGGATGCCCTCCCTAACGCTATATATATAGCGTTAGGTTGGAGAGTGGGACAAAAGGACCAGCAGTGGAGACATAACCAGGATCACAGTGAGATTAAATTGGGAGGGGAAAAACTTGAATCGCTCTGAACTCTGTGTATTATCACAATGGTAAAATCACGTGGTGTGAGCAGACTGTGAAGCTGTAAAATTCAAATTTCTCAAATGTTATGTGAACTAATTCTTAAAGTGCAGTGATTCAGCATGGCCCACAATCTGATGACTGAAACGGGGTGGGCTGGGGTGGATTAAAATAACTGAACGAATGAATATGTGTTTGTTTATTGTTGTGAACAAGGAATTCCTTTCAAATAAACAAACTTCCAGAAATGGTGTTGCTCTGTGACTCAAGAATTCATCTGTTCATTGATTCTTCTGATTCCTGTTAATGTATGAAACTATTCTTTGTGTGTTTATGCGTTGGGGTGGGGATAAGGATGGAGTTGATTACAGACAGGAATTCTTATAATTGCCTCCAGTGTTGGAACAGTGTTTCAACAGGAAGTGAGTACAACCACAGTGCTGCTGCTGTTGTTGTTGTTGTTGTTGTGTTCTCGTTGCCTTATCTTGTTATCTGCCAGATTTCTTTCTGAATTTTGATAGGATTATATTTATTTTTAATATTTTATTTCAGAAGAATTATTTGTTTGGTGTGATTTTGGTTCTATTTTCCTTTTTAACCTTTTTTTCACAGTCTGCAACAACTTACTAAGACCACACTGTCTATTGCTTACCTTTTAAAATAGAAAAACACAGTGTAAGATAGTCATAGATATAACAGAAGGTCATGTTTGGAATGTCTAAATCATAGGTCTGCTCAATCATTGCAGACTTAATCCACCATCCAGTACGACCCCCCCACACACACACACCCAGCCACCTACTAACAAGCCCCTTGGTGCTGTGTACCTTTTGAAGGGTCCACTCAGTCCTGTGGACTGAAGCTAACTTACTCCCTACTTCCTAATAGATACAGAAGCCCTGAAAAGGGTCAAGAATACTGACATTATTCCTCCCTTAAAAGGTTCTAAACTAGCAGAAGTGTTTTTGTGTCAAAGGGCTTAGCAGTATTTCTTGCAGCCTTATCTCACCAAGGTTGACTTTGTCCTTCGTCCTTTTGGGGCCAATAAAGTAAGGATCAGTTGAGCACAAACTGCTGTGACCCCAATATTAGAATTATCAGCACTACTAACAAATTCCCACATCTCACCCTTCATAACAGCTGGCAGACCCCCACCACCACTACTCTGGTTGATGCCACCTCTCCTATCATGGCCACTACTACCTTCACCACTACAATTACTGTGACCCCCTACTGCAACTTCCATTTAACAATGCAACTAACCCTCACTCATGTTGCTTCACTCAAGTGAATGTTGTTACTCTGTTTGCCAGGTCCTGTGGAGCTGAGTGGAAGCACCATCCAACCAATATTGAAGGATGCAACAAAAAAGACTGTTGAGTGGGAGCAAACCAAAGGCAAAGGTCAGTGTCGGCTGCTGCCACATTTATTGTCCGAAGGTGACCACTTGGTTGGCTTCTTAGTGTAGTAGCCAAGATGCTTGCCAATATTTCATCCGTCTTTATGTTCTGAGTTCAAATTCTGCCAAGGTTGTCTTTGCCGTTAATCCTTTTGGAAGTTGATCAAATAAGGACCAGTTGGTTACTGGGGGCGGGTGCAACCAACTATACCCCATCCCTTAAAATTTCAGGCTCTGTGCTTGGAGTAGAAAGGAATATTTATTGTGCTTGTGTGTATATATGTTTTACACACTCACACACACACACACACACACACACATATGTGCCAAAATTTAAAACCATTATTATTATTGTTATTATTATTAAATTGTATGTTTTTGTTCAATTGCAGGCCATGGCCCAGTTCAGAAGCTGAAATGGGAGTCTGGTAGTTTAAGCGAAAAAGTAACCGACGGGGCTGCCTCTCCCTCTCCTTCGCCTTCTCCTTCTTCCACTGATGCTAAGACCGCAATCACAACCACAACACCAACCACCACCACGACTGCTAGCACCACTAGCATTTCTAGTATTGGTACAACAACATCAATGACCACTACTACAACAACCACCCCCAGTTCCATGGCAATGACGTCTGCTAGTACCAGTCCTGCCATGACACCCTCACCGGTCAACGTGGATGAGCTACAACGCAACCTGACTGAGAGCTTCTCTCGGAAGATTCAGGAATGGGAAAGCATTAAATATCGGAAGGAGGGCAGCCCCTTGTTGTCATCCAGCTCAAGAAGCCGAAAAGAAGGCAAGTCTAAACTCAAGAAGTCGAAATCCGAAAAAGAAAAGGACAAAGAGAAAGAGAAAAGTTCCAAGTCTGAGAAAAGTAAAGGAAAAGATGGTGAGAAATGCAAGAAAGGGTCCGTCTCTGCTGAAAAGGGTCGCCAGAGGCGGTCAACGAGCAAAAGTGAAAAGGAGCAGGCTGGTCAGCTTGACTTCGATCCTAAGCTGGCCGGTACAATGCTCGGACCATTGGCGGAATACAAGATCACCGATGAGTTTGCACACAAACTGTACGAGTGGGAGGAAATGAAAGGCTTGTCCCACGAGCTCTCCGCCGCTGTCTTCCAGGTGTGTTCGTCACCATTGATGACGACATCTACACCCCAACAACAACCACCATCATCATCACAACCATCTTCTGCTGCTGGGCCCCCAACGGCTGCCATCACCTCAACAACAACAACCACAACTACTGCTGCTGCTGCTGCTGTTGCTGCTGTTGTTGTTTCTGCCACACCGGCCGAAGATGAAATGCCACGGGGCAAGCAGCAGAAACAGAAGCCCAGCCCACTG
>NC_069003.1:37152691-37156380 GCF_001194135.2 Octopus bimaculoides
ATTAATATCTGCATTGTTTCTTTCCAGGTAAACTGACACCTGACTGTTCAAAAAAGACTTCAAAACTAATTAATACCAACTTCTCTTAAAAATGGACAAAATTTGGCATCAAGTAGCTGTATTATTATTATTATTATTATTATTATTATCATTATTATTATTATTATTATTATCATCATCACCATCATTATTATTAAGGTGGTGAGCTGGCAGAACCGTTCGCATGCCGGGCAGAATGCTTAGCAGTATTTTCTCTGTCTTTACATTACTGAGTTCAAATTTCGTCAAGGTTGACTTTACCTTTCATCCTTTAGGGGTCAATAAATTAAGTACCAGTTGTGTACTGGGATCGATCTAATTGACTGATCCCCTCCCCAGGGGCCTTGTGCCTACAGTAGAAAAGAAAATTCTGCCTTCTATTCAATTTAAGCAATTTAGTTTTAACCTCAGTATGTGAATCCTGTTGTTGTTGTTGTTGTTACTATTATTATTACATTTACCAGTTCGATTCAGGAAAGAAATGTTATTAAGTAAGAAACCGACGGGAAAACTGCGAGAACAAGAAAGTGGTGCCCTCTACAATACACTGCAGAAGCTGGAAGGTAAAATTCAGGAACTGGAAAATTCCGGAGAAAAGCTCCAATTGTCTATGGAAAGTGCTGCGGTGAGTTGGTTAAGTTAGGAATGGAGGTATGTCAGGTATGTAGGGTGGGTGTGTGTGTCTATGGGATGTAGATAGAATGTGTTCTACTGATGTGGAATGTGGGTGACCAACACGTGTGTGTGTGTGTGTGTGTGGAAAGATGGGTTACATATATGCTTTACTGAAGTGTAATGTTTGTGTAAAGTGAGATCGGTAATGCGTGTGTTTTATGGAGGGGTAATAAGCCTAGTCTGTATATAAGCAATGTGTGTGTGCACGCACACGTCTAAAGATGCACAATGTGTGTGTGCACAGGCAGGCAGGATGTCAGATGTAAGTTGCACTCTGTGTGTTTTACAAATGTGAAATATGTTTGTTCTCAAAATGTATGATATATATAGATAGTTTATATAGGTATAATGTGCATGCAACTGTGGTGTGTAGTATGTATTACAAAGATGTATAATTTATGTATACAGTGATGTATATGTATGTTTTCTACAGTTGTGCAATGTATATTTTTCATAAAAGTTCAAAATACATTATTTTAAGAATACGTAATTGATATTATCTGCAGGCAAGGATTTCCTAAACATATGCAATGTACGCAACTTACAGCTGTGTAATGTGTGCATTGTACAATGATGTAATGTATGTGTTCTATAGACACATGTGTATGTACAATGTATATTTTATGTATTCATAAGTATGTAATGTATAATGTGTTTGTTGTACAGATGTGTAAGTTACTGAGTATGGAGGGTGAAGAAAACATCAGCTCTCGCCTCGTGGAACTCATGGAACAGATGAAGTTTATGCTGGCAAAGGCTTCTCAAGAAGGTACTCCGACAAACACACACACTCTCTCTCTCTCTCTCTGCCATCCCATTATGTCTGTTTCTCTCTCTCTCTCTCTCTCACACACACACACATTAATTTTTTGAAGGGGGTATAAACTGTATGTGATTTTTTTCAGGGATTGAGGGCATAATGAAAGACCCAGACACTTTTATACTTTCTCTCTCTCTCTCTCTCTCTCTCTCTCTCTCTCTCTCTCTCTCTTACTCTCTCTCTCTCTCCCTCTCAGACACACACACACATTTATATTCTTGATTCAGAGGCTTCGCCTGGTTCCATAAAATTAAGCAGCATTGATTCTAATGTGTAGAAAATGAAATCAGTAAAGAATGTTTGAAATGTTAGTTTTTGAATGACAAATTCAGTTGCTTAATTAACTCCTTTATTTGTATTCAGGATGTACAGGGATGAAATAGGTGCAAAGCAGGGGGGTGGGTAACCATCAAGAAATACTGCCTCACATTAACGGTTATCAGAAAACTCTATTCTGGTCAGTAGAAGAAAGATGTTTATAGAAGAAGAAATACTAAAAAAGAGTATTGGATCACACAATATGACTGTTTGTATTATTCTGTTTGCAGAAGAAGTTTCTAAGAAGTCTTCGGCATTGAGCAATTTTGAAAAGTTTTACTGCCATGCAATGCAGTTGCAAATACAGGTAAATGTTACTGGGAAACTTTTGTTTACACACAGACACACACACACACACACACATACAAGCTAAAGTTAACAAATTCGCCATTCAAAATAGTTACAGCCTAAAGGGAGATAATTGAGAAAGACTTGAAAGTTAACGTAAGATCATAACCATGTAAAGTAAAGTAAATATAACAAAAAAATAATCCAGAATCCTTGTCCGGTATCCGATCGATCCCAAAATCTAATCAGTTCGTGCCAGTCATGAGGCCAAACATCCCTGAAAGTTTAATCCGAATCCATCCAGCAGTTCTTGAGATATCTTGTCCACTGACAAACAAACATGACAGAAAACAATACCTCCGCCTTCGCTAAGGGGGAGGTAATAATGCCATTAACAATTGTCTGTCTGTCTTGTATTTTATTGCACTTTCATTAGCTGAACCTTTGACCATTTCATGTCAGCTCAGAGCACCCTCTACTGGACTGATGGATACATTTCAAACGGGTTGCTTCCTTTCAGCACTAGATACCAAGAGAGACAACTCTGAGCTGATATTTTGTCATCAGTAAGAATTATAATCGACAAACAATATTGCAATCTCGTCTGCAAAATATATTTACAGCTTTTTTGTTTTGTGTTAGAAAAATCTGTTTCTTTACCTCCTCTTTCTTCTGTCCACAGATGAATAACCTGCGCTTGAGTCATCTGGAGCGTAACAAGGAGATTATGGAGATGAAGAGACAACTGCTTTTGCAGGAAGTGAACAACCTCCTGTTGCAGGCTGACATTACACGGCGAGAGTCAGAATTGTACCAGTTCCAAGAGGCGAGACGTACGTCGCAGCTGAAACGATGGAACACTTACCATGGAGGAACAGAGCAAAGGCCACGAGTGGTGCGTTACGCAGCTTTGCTGCTGTTGGTGTTGCTCTTGTTGTTGTTCTTGTTGATGTTGGTGTTGACGGTGATGCTGTTGGCAACAGTAGCTACTATGGCTGTGTTGGCAGCAGTTGTAGTGGCAAGGGTGAACACGGAAGGCCTATTGCTCTCGCTCTGTCTCTTTCTCTCTCTCTCTCTTTATCTTGTCATTAGTCTTCTAATATGTCTGGCTTTCTACCTGACAGTCTGATACGAACCTCTTTCACCAGTCTTCCTGACAATCTGGTTGTCTTTCTACTTGATTGTCACTTCAGTTGTCAATCTGTAGACTTCATTAGATGTTCGTCTGTTCTCCACAATCATATTTATCTCTCCTACAATCCATCCATCCATCCATCCATCCATCCATTCATCTCTTTCTCCACATATGTATTTACACACTGTATTTACTTCTGTAGAAGTCACACCCCAAATTTAATGTTAAATTTTGGTACAATTTTCTTCCCTCTCATAGTTTCTCCTTTGCCCCATATACAAAACACACCCCCTTTTTTAAATTTTCTTTTTTAGCTAAAACCGATTATGAAACGGTGTGACTTATCCATGAGTAAACAGTATCTGACAGATATGAATCTGTTTTCGTATACGAAGCTGTCGTGGGACCAAATTG
>NC_069003.1:37156496-37162684 GCF_001194135.2 Octopus bimaculoides
AGCAGGATGTAATGAGGGTTTCGACATATTTTATTCCTCCTCCACCCAACACCAACCACCACCACCACCACCACCATCACCACCACCACTACCACCACCACCACCACCACCATACACTGTCTTCTTCTGCTTGCACAGAATTTTCAGTCAAACTCAATCTGTTAATTGTTTAGCTTATACATACATATATACACCTTCATATATATACACACAGATACATCCCCATCCTCATTGTTTTAATGTCCGTCTTCATGCCTGCATGGTTCAGACATTGGGGCAGATTTTCTATGGCCCTTCCAGTCTCCAACCCTCACCTGTTTCTAACTAAGCTAATATTTCCCCTGGGCCAGACTTATTTTCCATGGAAGACTGGAAACTAACAATGCAGTGTGAAGACAAGAGCATGCCCCCTCCACACACACACATATACATGCATACAAACCTCACACATACACACACAATAGGTTTCTTTCAGTTTCCATGTGCCAAACTCACTGATACAACTTAAGTCAGCTGGGGGCTAAAGTAGGAGGTACTTGCCCAAGATATCACATAGCCATGCTTTGTGTGTGTATGTGTATATATATATATATATATATATATATATATGTATGTATGTATGTATACATACACATACACACACACACACACACACACACACATATATACAAAAGTGCTTATATATATGTGTGTATGTGTGTTTATGTATGTATTTTGCAACGTCATGTACCCAGATATGCATCTATATATACATGTAGATGAAGGTATATACATACATGTACATATATATGCATATATTCATACATTATTTATATATATATATATATATGTATATGTATATACACACACTCACATATACATACAAACACCAAAGTTAAAGAAAACAAATGTGAAATAACAAAGAACAGCAAAAATATTTTTTTAACAACAACAAATACAAATGAAAACGAAACACTTGGTTGGCCAACGGTGGATCCGGTACATGATTGCCCAGCCTGCCAGAAATAGCAGCCAAATCTTCCTCAAATTACCACTCTATCATCCTAAAACATGAACAGACACACTGGGCACTGTAATTCCTGGATGCACAGTGGCTGAAAAGAAATTATGTGATGGTCACAATTGGAATGCTTTAATCTCAGGTTAATCCAGATCAAGGTCTTTGTGATCTTGGTTGACCAGGGGTTAAACAACAATTCATTCAAGTTTGTAAACCATGATGAAAAAACATAGAGTTACAGAGTATGGCTGTGTGGTTAAGAAGCTGGTTTTGCAACCAAGTGGCCTCAGGTTCAGTCTCACTGTGCAGAAACTTGGGCCAGTGTCTTCTGCTGTAGCCCTGGGCCAACCAAAGCTTTGGGAATGAATTTGGTAGACAGAAACTGAAAGAAGGTCATCATATAAATATATGTGTGTGTATGCATGCATGTGTGTGTGTACACATGTGTGTGTGTGTACACATGTGTGTGTGTGTGTTAATCCACCTATCATTTAACAACCAGTGTTGGTTTGTTTACATCCCCCTGTAACTTAGCAGTTTAGCAAAAAAAAAAAGCCAATAAACTAAGCCCCAGATTTTAAAAAAATACATAAGTACTGAGGTTGATTTTTTGACTAAAACTCTTCAATGCTCCAGTGTGGCCACAGTCCAGTGACTGAAACAAATAAAAGATAAAAGAAAATCAATAAGTAAGCAGACAGACAGACAGACACAAACCTTTCTCAAAAAGAACCCCCCAAAAATACCCAAAAGAAACAAATTTGTGAAATTTTTCCTAATTTTCTCTTTCTTTCTCTTTTTCTCACCTGTTATTCTCTTTCTTTTTTTTCTGGGCTTTTTCTTCTCTTTTCATTCACCTTCGTCTCCTCCACCGTTCGTTGTTCAGGCGAATCGCAGAGAATGTGAAGCCTCGCCTCCGTTCCATCGTTTTGTCAGCATGAAAGAAAGAAGTAAGGAGCTATACAGGGATGCTGACTTGCAGTCGACGCGAGAAACATCTCTACCAGACAGTAAGTGGCCATATGAGTCCAACGATGTCCAGCGTAGTTACTGCACAGCACGCTGCACCGCCAAACACCTCTCCTCCTACCTAACTCTGTTACCCGTAACACTGCACCTGTGGATCATCGTTCACACCTGCCACACCACCTACTCCTTCATACCCAGCATTCTTTAGAATCGTTATCAGTATTATAATTAGGACGGCAGATCAAGCTGGCAGCATTGTTAGATGAAATGCTTACTGACATTTCTTGTCTTTACATTCTGGGTTCAAACACTGCCAAGGTTGACTTTGCCTTTCTTCCTTTCAGGGGACAATGAAATAAATACCAGTTGACCACCAGGGGTTGACGCAATCAACGAATCCCTTCCCTAAAAATTACTGACCTTGTGTGAAAATTCGAAACTATTGTTATGATTCGAAGAGCAGGGATCTGACAGGATCTTTAGAATTATGCCAGAGAGGATGCTTTGTAGCATTTTGGCTGTCATTACGTTCTGAGTTCAAATTCCACTGAGGTTGACTTAGCTTTCATCTTTCAAGGGTCAATGAAATGAAATAAACTGGGGTCAACGTTATTAACCAGCCCTCTCACCAGAAATTTCAGGCCTTGTGCCTTTGGTCGAAAGGATTATTATCAATGTGTTTTGAGGCATCAGACTAAGAAACCCATCATTGCAGTATTTAGTTGGGAATCTTGTCGTTCTGAGTTCAAGTTCTGCTATGGTTAACATTGCCTTTCACCCTTCCGGGCCTCATAAAATAAAGTATCAGAAATACTGGGGTTGATAAATTTTGCCCTTCTTTAAGTTCTGAGTTCAAATTCCACCAAGGTTGACTTTGCCATTCATCCTTTCAGAGTTGATAAAATAAGTACCAGTTAAATACTGGGGTTGACTTAACAGACTACCCCCACTCCCTGAAATAGCTACCCTTGTACTAACACTTGAGACTGATATTATTATTAATATTATTAAGGAGTCAGGTGAAGTAAAATTAGCCTAAAAAAGTGAGGATAAGGGATGGAATTAGCTTGGGGGGGGGCAACTTTGCATAGAGGACCCAGGATGATGCTTTGAGATGTTTTTCTATTAAAAAAAAGTACATCTGATATGGCATGAAATATGATAGTTAGATTGTGAGTTCAAATCCTGTTAAGGACCTCTTCACCTTTCATCCTTCCAGGATCAATAAAATAAGGAGCAGTTATGTATTTATTTCATCAACCCCCCATATAAAAGAATATTTATGTTCTGGGTGTTGATACTGATGTCTGTAGACCCCGCCACCCACCTCATGGCCTTGCAACCTCACCCACCTCCCCTTACCGCTTCTTGGTGTTGCTTCAAGTCAGTCATTTGTTTGATGGTTTGTTTGATGGGGTTTTTTTCTTGTGTCTGTTTGTTGCTTTAATTACTTTTTCTTATCCGTTTCTTGAAAAAAAGAATTTTTTGAATGCTATGATGATGATGATGATGATGTCCAAGAGGAGGAGAGAATAATGGTGATGATGATGATGATGATGATGATGATGATGATGATGATGATGATGATGGCATATGACACACATGCTGTGTTGCTTCCATTCTTCTCTTTTTTTTTCTCACAGTTTATTGCTCTATATCTCTCTCATTTCTCCTCTCTCTTTCACTCTTTTTCTCTCTAGCCCTCTATATATATCCACTCTCTCTCTCTCTCTCTCTCTATCTCTCTCTTTCTCTCTCTCTCTCTCTCTCTCTCATTTAATCAGAGCTCAGTAAACAGTACTGTACTGGAAATGAATTTAAGGTTGGAAGATTCTGGCATGATGATGATGATGATGATGATGATGATTGTTATTATCACTGATGTAGTTGTTGTTCTTGTTCTTGTTATTGAAGGTGGTGAGCTGGTAGAATGGTTAGCGGTGCTGGGCAAAAGGCTTGGCAGCATTTTGTCCTTCATGTTCAAAGTTCAAATTCCACCGAGGTTGACTTAGCCTTTCATCCTTTTGGGGTCGATAAAATAAGTACCAGTTGAGTACTGGGGTCGATGTAACACCGACTTACCCCCTCCCCCAAATTTCGTGCCCATAGAAATGATTATTATTATTATTATTTTCCAATTCCTTGGAGTAATTTTTTGTACAGTACCATTTGCTGAACCCTGATAAAACAGGAGAGAGAGAGAGAGAGAGAAAGAGAGATGAGGGGACAAACAGACAAATAGATGGAGAGACGACAAGGAATGGTAGGGTGTTGTGTAGAGAAAAGAAGAAGATGAATTTGGAATCTGAAGAATGAGAGAAGGGTGACGAAGAAATGAGGGATTTAATACAGAGCAAAGAAGCAAAGAACAGAGAATATCATTTTTGCATATTTCGAAAGCGTTAGCTTACACCATCATGTTTCGAGGTTATGTCATTTGCATACACGCACACACACACACACACACACACATCTCATTTCAAGCCTCATTCATATGATGATGATGATGATGATGATGATGATGATGATGATGATAATGATGATGATGATTTATAACCATCATGTCTTCATAAGAGTACCTACTAGATATATGCATATAATACACACACACACACACATATACATACATATATATAAGCATGTATATATGTATATATATATGTATGTATGTGTATATATATAGATACATGTATGTATATATATGAATGTATATATATATGTATATATATGTATATGTATATATAGGTACATATATATATGTAAATATATATGTATATGTAAATGTGTGTGTATATATACATATAAATATACATACATGCGTACATTTATATATACATAGACAAAGTAGTAGTACATACAATATATAAATATATATATATATATATATATGTGTGTGTGTGTGTAAACAAAAAAACAAATCCTCATATTTATATATATTTACATATTTAATCCTTCCCTATACTTTGTCACAATCCAAAACACATTAACAAAAGTAACAAAGATGATTGTTTCTCCTAAAAATTGTATTTCGTTGCATTTTATGAATGTCATTTCATATTTTGCAGAATGTCATGGTTGATAAGAATGACATAAAGGGATAAAACTATGAGACAAACCGGTAGAAATTGGGAGGGAATGGAAACAACGTACAGGCATGTGTGTGTGTATGTGTGTGTGTGTGTGTGTGTGTGTGTGTGTATAAAACTATAAATTTTATGGAATGTTCTATTTATGTGAAACACGATACCAATGTTGGAATAATGGGAAACTAAGTGAATCTCAGCAAGATTTAGATCCCTTCAATCATAAATACTCAGAGGACGGTTTTCTTGGTTTCAAACACAAGGCCAGTGACTTTAGAGGGTGGAAGATTAGTCGATCAGCCACAGTATATGACTGGTACTTTATTTTATTGCCCTCAAAAGGATGAAAAGCAAATTCAATCTCAACAGGATTTGAACTCAGAATGTAAAGCAACAGAAGAAATGCCATAAAGCATTTTGTCTGATTCTCAACCAATTCAGCCAACTCAACACTTTTAATAAGAAGGATAATAATCCTTTTCTACTATAGGCACAAGGCCTGCAACTTCACGGGGAGTGGGGTGGGCTAGTCGATTACTTCTGCCTCCAGTATGTAACTGGTACTTATTTCATCAAAAGATAAAGGTGACCTCAGCAGAAGTTGAACTCAGTATGTAAAGATGGATGAAAATGCCACTTAACATTTTTCCTGACACAATGACAATTGTGCCAATTCACCCCCTTAATAATAATAATAATAATAATAATAATAAAACTTACTTGCTCAGCCCCTATTCCGAATGAATCTGGGCTGTTAGCTTGTAACACGCTTTCGCTTGTTATTTCGGGTGATAAGGACATAGATATGCTTTCAACCCTTTTAGACCCAGGGATGACACAAGACTAATGCAACCCAATCCAACAATCGAACCCTCTTCTTATGATCACAAGCACAACAACATGGCTGCCTTCACAGGATCGTTCTCAACAGGCAATGACCTCATCTTACATTTATCCCAGTAATAAAAATAATCCTTTCTACCCTAGGCACAAGGCCTGAAATTTGGGGGAAGGGGACAGGTCGATTGCATCGCCCCCCCCCCCCAGCACTCAACTGGTACTTAAGTTCTTGATCCTGAAAGGATGAAAAGCATAGTTTGACCTCAGCGGAATTTGAACTCATTAGTTTGACCTCA
>NC_069003.1:37163240-37164803 GCF_001194135.2 Octopus bimaculoides
TGTGTGTGTGTGTGTGTGTGTGTGTGTGTGTGTGTGTGTGTGTGTGTGTACATGGTAGGGAAGCAAAACTTGCTAAATTGCTGTAACATTTGAAAGTCTCTCATTGCACATCAACGGCTTTAGTGATTCAAAAATAGATTTTAATAAACATTCACAACAAAACAAACATGATAAAGTGATGGTATGTTGTCAACTTAATGTGACAGTCCCATGAAAGGGAAGAATGTTACTGTTATTTAGCCCTAGGAAACACCGTTTCCTGTTGGACTTGACACATTTCTTGTGTCCTTATGTTTTCAAAGTGGAGACAAACACCTCCACCCAGCAAAGCCAGCATCCAGAGTCTAGTTTCAGAGTCTGGAGTAGCATGGCTTGTTGGCTGTTGATGCCTATTTGCCTTTGAAAATATATATATTTCAAGTGAAATACATTCACCGATTTTTGAAAATAGAAATAATATATTTCAAAGGCAGATAGGCATCGGCAGCTAGCAGGCCATGCTACTCCAGACTGTTGATGAGCAATGACTCTGAAACTAGACTCTGGATGCTGGCTTTGCTGGGTGGAGGTGCTTGTCTCCACTTTGAAAACATAAGGACACAGAAAATGTGTCATGGCCAACTGGAAATGGTGTTTCCTAGGGCTAAATAACAGTAGCATTCTTTCCTTTCATGGGACTGTCACATTAAGTTGACAACATACCATCATTTTAAAATACATACACTATGTATGTGCGACTGATAACTCACACACACACACACACACACACACATACACGCACGCATGCATGCATTGAGCCTTACTGAGCACAAAGCTGTATGAACTCAGCCCATCAGAGTAATGACACTTTTCGCAAATTTTACTGTTGAGCTGTGGTACCTACTTAACAGGTGGCTGACTGAGCCATTCGCAATTTACACACACACACGCACACACACACACATGCACTCATGTGCACAAACACTCATCAAAGATTTTGTAATGGTTTCGGCAATAACTATTCAAGATTGCTCCAGGAACTTACCTACACATTGATTTCCAGATGAAATGGCTGTGTATTCCACAGAGACATGTACTACTAAGATAACCTTCATGTAGACTCAGTGTGACACTATATATGAGAATGGTGATTCTTTCAGTCACTGAGTCTACCCAATAAGCTTCAGCACAGTCTCCTTCTACCTGACACACGTCAAAAGGCTGTGGCTGTGCTTCAAGACCAATACTTTCGCTGCAACAAAACGTGTACACACACTTGCCAAAAGTGCAATCTACATATATGCATAATTGCATGCACATAACTGCACATGCATAATTGCATGCAGTTGTCTTTACAAATCATTTTGTTTCTCTGTTTGTTTTACTTTGTTTATTTTTGTTCATTTTATTAATTTATTTATGAATTTATGTATTTATTTTTTTATATATATATAATATATATTTATGTGCACATATATATATATATACACACATATATATATATACATATATATATATATACAAATATATATGTATATATATATACAAATTATATATATATATATATATATATATATATATATA
>NC_069003.1:37165733-37170570 GCF_001194135.2 Octopus bimaculoides
TATATATATATATATATAGATAGATAGATAGATATATATATATACACACACATATTCAGTGGGTATGAAGATATTTGCACAGGAATAGATGTTCATATTAATTTGTGCTCAAAGTTAAATTCTTAGAATCTTATTTCTCAATCAAAGTAAGGTACTGAAAATGCAGGTAAGTTGGTTAAATATCATTAAAGAGATATGGAGAAACAGTCTTAGATGTGGGGAACATATTTACATGAGTTGTTACATCACTTTTACAGAATAGAATCAGATCTCTTCAGGTGTTTTGATGTATCTTTGACATGTGGATAGCATTACACATATTATGTAATTAGGTATAAACATTATAAAATAATCTAACTCAGAAACACCTGAACAAACACAAACACAATACACCTGAACCTTGAAAATAGTACAGAATCCACATGGGTTTTGAACTCATGAGATACAAACCAAGAGGAGAAACTCTACATGATAGAAATTGCTCCCAAATCTCCCACAAATCTCAATCTATTAACATTGTTGTTGTTGTTGCTGTTGTTGTTGTTGTTGTTGTTGTTGTTGTTGTTAGGAAGGCAGTGAGTTTGGTAGAATCGTTAGCACGCTGGACAAAATGCTTGGCAGTATTTTGACAGTCTTTACATTCTGAGTTCAAATTCCAGATTCCAAGTTGTGGGCTCAACAACTTCTCCTGTCACCATCTCACATTCCTTTTGAGCAATCACTTCATCATATTCAGTGTCTGACTCTATTACAGCTACCTCGTCTGCAAACACAAATCTTCTGCATCCTTGTTCTTGTGGGATGTTTGTTGAAGCCTCCAACGTCTGCAGTAGTGACTCTAGAGTCAGTACGTACAGAAATGGGGAGGAGGGGTCACCCTTGGTGGACCAATTGCATGACTCTGAACAATTCCAACAGGTGGTCGTTTTATTCTGACCTCTGATCAAATATCATTGTACATTGCAGTGACCCAACCTCTGAAGGTGAGACCAAAACCAGCAGCCTTCAAGACAGCCACCAAATATTGATAGTCAACCCCATCAAATGCTTTTGACTGATCTAAATTGATCAAGGCTCAGCAGCACGTGCCCGGTTATTTATCCTCCCTTTCTGTGTTGTAGCACGCCAGGTGGAGGTTGTGGATAGATTTGTCAGGAATGACATATGTTTATACCTCACCCACCAGAGTATCAATGAGAAATGCCAATCTCTTAGCTGACATCTTGGGCAAAATCTTCAACTCTGCATTTAGCAAAGTTATAAACCTGAAATTGTTAAAATAACCGTTGTTTGGATCATTTCTCAAAAGCACCACTACACAACTTTTTGCAGGACTGAGAATCTTTCTATTCTATTACCCGTTGTAGCAGACCTTTGTCAATAGGGCCCCAAACAAGTGAAGGGCTTAATGTTAAAGCTTGCATGACAGACCATCCAATCCCAGTGACCTCTCCATCGTACAGTCCATCATAACTTCCGATATTTTGTCAGCTGTTATAAGCCTTCTGCAGGACTCCACATCCCTAGTTGAAAGTCATGACAGGCCATTGAGGGAGGCACCCCATCTCTGGCCCATTACCTTCCTCCAAAAGTGCCACTGCAAAGTGCCACTGTAAAGCTGCTCACATTTGCTTGGAATCAAATAGACCCCCCCCCCCTCAATCCATCAAAGGCCAAATTCTAGCTTTGTAGTTACATTGCAATTTAGCCATTCAGCCTTAGCTTTGACAAAGCAACCTTCATGCTTAGCATTGAAGGGTTGGTAGGATTGGTTGAAGGCCAATCCCACCATCAGCACATCATTTGCAATGCTTTTTCTCAGCGCCTCTTCTTGGTTGCTAAGTAACACACTCTCAGCTCTATCAATATTTCTATCACTATTTCCTCATTAAACCTATCAATACTAATCTATTAACCCTTTTAGACTCTAATCCATTCTCTGTAAATTTGGTGTGCAAGGGAAGACACATTCCCCTTCCAGTAATTAGGACCCTGTCTATGCAGGGCCCTATCTAGGTTGACTCTACTGATTAGGTACAAGCAAGCAATTTTGAGAAGAAGAACGAGACAGCATCAACCCTCGTACTTGACTGGTCCTTTATTTTATTGACTCCCAAAAGGATGAAAGGCAAAGTTAGCCTCAGTGGGATTTGAACTCAGAATGTAAAGAGCTGGACGAAATGCTGCTAAACATTTTGTCTGATACGGTAAGGATTCTGCTAGCTCACCACCTCAATAATGATGACGATGATGATGATGATGATGATGATGATGATGATGATGATGATGATGATGATGATGATGATTAATATTGATAACGGTTTTACTGTTTTATTTCTTGTAGCCTTTGAACAAGGAGGATTGAAATACAGCCGTGCTGGTAGTTTGACTGAAATTCGATTTGATCCTAAATCTGCCATGGGTCACATCAATGGATCTGGTCCTCAGCTACAGTATAGATCCAGTTCCACCCCTTTTATGGATTCCTTGGTGCCCAGTATGGAACAAACTCCAATAAGAATGGCACCAGAAGGGGAAACACATCGCACCAGCTTCATCTCAACACTTTCACCGAGTGATGCAGAACTGATATCAAGAATTCCCGATGGTGCATCTCAGGAGATTGAACCCATCACCACTCCAGCCACAATCAGTCACGACATCCATGATCCGGATCAATCTCGTTTACAAATTTCTTTCACTATTTCTCTTCCGACAATGAACGTGCAAATCCCCCAAACGGTCACTACATCCCCACATGAGACCAGCTCCATCAGCTCGCAGTGCATGTTATGCAAAACAGCTTCGGTTCAAAGACATGTGAGTGGCACTGCAGCCATCGACACAATGACGGAACCAACTACAGCAGGTCTTGGTGCCAGCACAAGCGAACAGATTGGCAAATTTCACCAGGGTGAGACACTTGCTGATTGGTTGAAGAGAGAACCGAAATGTCCACAACTCCTCCTTCCAGAATGTCCTCACAGTAAAGATATCATTGCTGTACAACAATCAATGTTTGGTGAAGAACTGCCAACCGAAACGTCATCTCTGGAAGAAGGGGAAACAAGTAAACAAAAAGGATCATCATCCCCGTACTTCAAACCAACCGTTAAAAGCAAAGCAGCCCCGGTATGCAAGGATCAGTCGAAAAGCCAGACATATCCCCGCCAACCAACTGAAGGACAACAAAGCTCTCCTAATGTGCCCTTCACAGCTCAAGCTGAGAAATCAGACAAGAAATCATCAACATTTACAGAAGATCTTCCGTCAAGCTCTGACAAAAAAACACACCATTATCCACAAACGGAAGACAGGAAAATAAAGTCAGGTAAAAGTCCAAAAATAGAAAAACCAGGATCTTCCCCCGAGAGTCCAGCATTAAGACTCTCACAAACTTTGAGTCCAACAGGACCAAATGTGGCATCTCCTCCACAAGTCGGAGTTGTGTCTCCAATACGAAGACTCAAGCCGGCCACAGAATTACTTGAGGAATGCCAGAAATACAGATTGGGACATTTAGCCTATCATACACGAGGCTATCTCAGAGGTGCTCGTATAGATGACCCGAGTAAAAAGGTCGCCGAGGAAATGAGTGCAAAGAGGCTGGAAAAAGAGAACATATCTGAAGGTTATGTCGAAGTCGTTGCCAAAAGGCTTTCTGGAGAAGGAATGCCAGCGCAGAGTCTTGGGTCAAGTGAGTGCACACCGAAAGCAGGGTCAGTCATCTCATTACATTCTTCTGATTCACCACGTTCACTGACCAAATTTGGCTCTCACATCCTATACAACATACCGAGTGGTCAAGCTGAACTTCATCCGCAACAGAAACTGTCGTCCTGGGTTGAAGCAGAAACTGAACCAGGAAAAGAGCAACCAGTTGAGCGTGCTGCTGCAGCTGGAGTCACCTATCGAAAGAAAGCGGACGGAGCTCAGGAGGAAGTGCCATCGGCATTGTTGACTACTCGGAGAAGGTCTTTGGAAGTGTCAAGGTCAAGTGAATCCCAGATTGAACTTCAATCCTACAGCAGGTCATCGATGAACCTAGATGGTAGGTCGCCAAAAGAAGGCAAACCAGATTCAACTATAAGTGTATCCAATTCTTTTTCGCTGCCTGTCTTATCTTCTGGTGAGGCACAGGGGAACGGTGCCGCGAGCAGATCAGCAACTTGCAGTGCACTAAGTGAGATATTATCAGAGGATCCGGCAAAAACTCCTCAACAGCCATCATCGAAAGAGGTGCCATCAATCAAGCAAATAGGAGGCTCGATATTCTATGTAGGTTCGCTGGAATCCAGTCTGCCGGACATTTCAGAAAGTGTGGTGGAGAAAAGCTCAAAAAAGAAAGGTCACCGAAAACAGCGAACCAAGGTCGGACAACCGGTGGCACCACCACCACCACTACCACCACCACAACCCTCCTCTAGCAGACGAACAGGCAAAACTAAAAAGGGGACCATTGGAGAGCTTTGTATGCAAAGTATGACCTTTGACCTCGGCATATCAACTACAACAGCAATGCCGAAAGGGTCAGCGGGAGAGAAAAAAGGGGATGAGGCTGAAGAGTTTAGTCTACAACAGAGGGAAGAAGGGGCTGCTGCTTGCAAAGGCCCCCCAGAAACTGAAGAAGTCATCGTTTCTGAGGATGAGGAAAGTTTAACAAGTCTCCAGTCGAGCGACAAAAGAAAACCACGAAGTCGATTCTTCGATTCCAACTGGTTTTGCAAGTCAAAGAAATTATTCAAAGTTTCAAAGTAAGTCGCTTCATATCTTTAAACACTGACACACACACACACACACACACACACACACACACACACACACACACACACACACA
>NC_069003.1:37171035-37173462 GCF_001194135.2 Octopus bimaculoides
TATATATATATATGTATATATGTGTGTGTGTGTGTGTGTGTGTGTATGCATGTATGTATGCATGTATGCATTACAGGTGTATAGAAATCAGTTAATTTATGTTACTAGCAGCTTCTAAAGCCTTCATTGATTAAATCCTAATTTTTACAAAGTTTTATGATCAGTGCACAGTGGTCATTTCCTTTTTCTGTGTTTTAAGTATTTGGGTGGCAGTGGAGGTGGGAGGGGGGTCGTCTTTCCAATGTCATAAACTTAAATCGCAAATATTATTAAGGGGAGACAATCTGTGAAAGACCAGCAGTAGTTGGCCTGTGAGCTTAGAATGATTATAATTTAGATTTTTTTTTTAATATAAGAATTTAGGATTAGATGACGTCTAAATGGCATACATAAGGAATAGTTTTATATTAAAGTCTCAATTGAAATAAAAAGAAAGAAAAAGGAAAAAAATAAAATTAACAAAGAAAAAGTTGTAAAAAAAGGATAAAAGTTTTGACAAATATTTTAAAAATTTCTGCATTTTGGTAACAGCTGCACAGCTTTGTTTAAAATCATTCTCCCATTTAAAAATATGAACTTATCAGCCTATTTACATTAATTTAATACTTCCAATTTGGCTTTTAAATGTATTTTTTGTATCTGTGAGTTTTTTTCAGCTATGCAGAGGCAACATCTTTTGCTGCCATTTACATAAGGCCTACATCTTTTGGCAATCCTCCAGCTGCTGTTGTAGTTTGCAGATTTTTCTTTTAAAGACCAGATGTAACTTGATAACTTTATTTGATTTGTCTATGATCCTGAAGGAAAAGGTGTAACTAACAATTGTCTTTTGAACTGCCTTTCTCTCGTACAAATATTGCATGCTAGTGGGGTGTCAGGTTTGTGTCTATGATTTAACTTAAGATAGAAAAGAAAGATGAGATGGTCATGGCTAGGCTGCTTGATCAGAGCAGATTTGGGACTAAGTAACAAAGCCAATTATTTCTCTAATTCTAACCACAATACTCTCTTTTTACTTACTTAAATCCTTCACTCTCGGTGGACCTTTGGCCATCAAACACTCTTCTCCAGTGTTCTCAACTCTATTTTTTCTATTTCTCCCCTGTTCCCCACACTGTGTGGTCTTTTTTCTTCCTTCCCCCCAGTTTGATCCCCGCTGCTCTCCAGCTCTTCCTCAGTATCTCACCTCATATTCCCCCTGTATATTCCCCCTGTGGAAAAGACTTCTTCTCTCATGTTTTGTTGGTTTTGAATTCGATGCTTCTGTAATTTTGCATTTTTTTAGGTCCAATGCAAACCCATTATTAGCCCTGGGAAGAGGTGGTCCCTATTAGTCTAGCCTTCATCCTTTGACCTGTCCAGCATGAGAGGCCCAGCCAGGATCTTGCACTCTGCTGGCATAGATCTCAGGATTATTGAGGCATACAAGCCACCACATTGCAACAAAGACTGCACTTTGTGGTGGACTATACTATCCACATGCGTTTATAATATAACACAGCTTGTTAAGGTCTATCAATGGACAACACAGTATTTATGTCTAACTCTTCATCGTTTCCTTTTCAGCTCATTAGCGGCAAAACTCACTGTCTGTCTGTCTGTCTGTCTGTCTGTCTGTCTGTCTGTCTGTCTGTCTGTCTAACATGTTTCTTGTCTGTCTCTTTGTCCAACTGTTTATTTATCTACCCCCATCTGTTTTGTGTGTCTGTGTGTCTCTCTCTCTCTCTCTCTCTTTAGTCATACCATCCTTTTGTTTCTTCTTTTTCTTTACATCTCTCTCTCTCTCTCATTTAGCATCACTTTCTATCTCTCTATCTCTATGTTAGCTTCTCTGCCTCCCTCTCTCTCTCTCTCTCTCTCTCCCTCTCTCTCTCTCTGCCTTCTCTACAGCTGCTTCACCCACAGGTAATATTTCCTCATTGATGTTGACACAGGTGAGAAAGCATTTCTATTTTGTCTTTTTTTTTTGCTTTATATATTATTTTTGTTGGTACATTTTTTGTTTATATGCAGGTTATATATATTTATAGGGGTAATTTTTTTCTAGGTTTTCTGATGACCCCTGCATAAACCAGATCTTGGTAAAAATCTAAATTTGTCAACCAGCCAAACACAAGATGCAAATAAAAAGAGATTGCTCTTTTGTGCCATTGTCAGGGTCAACTTTACATTTCATCCTTCCGGGGTCTCTAAAATAAGAACCAGTTGAAAACTGGGGGTCGTTGTAATCGACTCAGCCCCTCCCCACCAAAATTGCTGCCCTTGTGTCAAATTTGAAACCATTACCATTATCATTATTATTACCATTATTATTATTATTACCATTATTATTATTATTACCATTATTATTATTATTATTATTATTATTATTATTATTATTATTATTATTATTATTATTATTATTATTATTATTATTATTATTATTAT
>NC_069003.1:37173818-37175078 GCF_001194135.2 Octopus bimaculoides
TTATGTTTACTGTATTGAAAGTGTTTTGCGTAGGATGTGTGCAGTACCCAGTAGTGCAATTTTCTGTATGTTATATATATTTGTAAGTCCTGCTATTTTTGTTATGTATTTGTCTGAATATTTTATTATTATTATTATTATTATTATTATTATTATTATTATTATTATCATTATTATTATTATTATTATTATTATTATTATCATTATCATTATTATTATTTCAGGTGAGAAAACCCAGATTATGAAACTGCCATCTCTACTCAGGTAATGCAGAGTTTTGACAAGTTTTGGGGTTAGGGTCCACTCAGTTTCTCTTTATAAATTGTTAGTGTTAAGGAGTTTGTTTCTTTAGAGATGGATTGGCGGAATAGTAGACCCCTTGGAAAGAATTACTTGAAGCTGATTGAGGCACAGGACCAGTCATGTCCAGGGGCCGATGCTATTGATGAAACCCCTCCCCTCAAAACTACAACTGTGTCGGCTGTATTGTTGGTGCGTGGGACAAAATGCTTAGTAATGTTTCTGCATTTATGTCCTGAGTTCAAATTCTGGCGAGGTCAGCTTTGCCTGTTATCCTTTTTGGAGTTGATAAAAGAAGGGCCAGTTGAACACTGGGGTCGATGTAATCAACGAACCCTTCCTCCAAAATTTCAAGCCTTGTGCCTACGGGACAAAGGATTGTTATTGTTGTTGTTGTTGCTGCTGTTGTTAAAATAAGTACCATTTGAGCATTGTGGTTCAATAGTTTTGACGAATCCTTCCCTTAAAATTGCTAGAATTTTACCAAAATGAGAAAACTATTATTATTATTATTATTATTATTATCGATTTTGTCTTTTTTCTTTTTATTTTCGTTGAATCTCAAGGTCCCAGTATGTTTGTCCTTTCCAGGTGTCTCTCACAATGGAAGATTTCAACAGAAGCTTGGAGAAATTCCAGCAGGCAGTCACACATTGTCATCGGTGACTAGCGAAGAAAGGGGCCAGTGTTTTGGTGAAAGAAAGGGAAAAAAACAAAAACAAAAAATAAAGGTCCACTGCTTGGTTTTGGTGACATTCCATTGGGGTCAGTGATACGAACGGCTGCAAAGCAAGGGAGGCAACTCAATTGCGCCTTGCACGCTGCATCTGATCTCGGATCCTCTTTTTGCTTCGTACAGCCAAGACGTAGCCATAAGGAGAGAAAAATTAGCACCGCCTGAACACCCACCACCCCTTAAATCCCCCCCAACCCCCTTCACACACAAACATACACGTCACC
>NC_069003.1:37175711-37177047 GCF_001194135.2 Octopus bimaculoides
ATAATAATAATAATAATAATAATAATAATAATAATAATAATAATAATAATAAAAATAATAATAATAATAATTGGCAACAAAATTAGAAGGTTTTATTATTTTTCAGTTTAGTTTTATTTTTATTTTGTTATAAGAAATTAGAGGAAGAGAATAGAAGAGAATGTTGCTCAGAGATTTAAGAACTGAGCCTAGAATTAAGTGGGGGGTGTGGGGATGGGGCAGAAGGGGATGAGGTAAATTTCAGTTAAATCATTTCAATAACTTAGTTGTTGTTGTTGTGGTTAACTCATTAATTGCTTATTATTTTATTATTATTATTATTATTACATTTATTTTTGTTATTATGTATTTAAAATAACCACAGGATGTCTTCTATGACTGTGGTAGATTTAGACAGCGTTAGGTAATGTTACCATTTTGAAGGTCGGTTCTTTAATAATTCCAATAGAAAAAAGGTCCACATCAGTTGCTGAGGGGCAAAACTATAGCTTTTTGACTTGCTGAGAGGTGCTGGAAGTCGGTGATTTTGGTCAGTCTGGAATTAATACAACTATGAATTCATAGAACCATTTCTAAAGTCGGCCGCACATGTGAACTGCAGACTGCTACCATTGAGATTACCGTGCCACACACTTCCATTCCACTTCTGACTCACCCTACTGAATACCAGTTTCTTAAGTAAGTTCTAACCATTCCTGTTCTGCCTCCACTTTAGATAGAACCTTGGCAATGGCTGACCAGAGCCAGCTTTCTGTGTGGTGTATGGCTGTTTTGGCCAGAGGCATGCTATTGAGCTAGAGTTTCAAGTTTAGGAAAGTGGAGCAAACAATGTTCTTGATAGCATCTGATGTCAGAAAAATAGTGGGGGGGTCTGTTCTTTGAGTCTGCAAAGACTGTCACTTCTGGAAACAAGCAGCAGATCCAAAAACTTCACCAGCATTTACTCAAATAAGCCTTGTGCTGATAAACACAGCTCGTTATATATAATAGAGAGAGAGAGAGAGAGAGAGAGAGAGAGAGAGAGAGAGGGAAAGAGGAAGAGGAAGAGAGAGAGGTTATTATTGACACTCTCAGACCTAAAGGAACAAGGCAGCACAACAACAAAAACAACACCAAGAATACCAACAACATCACAACAACTAACAACAATAACAACAACAATACATCCACCACATTTTTTTTTTGTATTATCAACTTGTTTTTTATAAAAAGACAAAATCTATTTTCCTTCTACACAAGAAAGTCCTCATCCCACCCACCGTACCCGCATCACTGAAAACATTAGCTACAGCTTTTAGCTATATTCATCTATGAGATACATACATACATACATACA
>NC_069003.1:37177930-37179025 GCF_001194135.2 Octopus bimaculoides
AATAATAATAATAATAGTCATGATGGATATTCTGGGCTTCGTATATTTAATCCAGTTTCACTTTGATGGCGTGCACTGCTCTCTCTCTCACTCAATAACAGCGATTTTTATTTAAATTTAAACTTTTATATAATTTCAGAGTTTATTATTTAGTTTTTTTTTTTATTTCAAAGTATTTTTCCGAGTTTGAACAAATTACGAATGTTTAGGGGGGGGGGAGAAGGTGTCACTCCCTTTTTATTGGGTTTTTGTCGTCTTCTGTCTCAACTGGCTAAAAGAAACCGTGACAACCTCTGTAAACAGTAAAATGATTATAGAAGCTATAATAACGATTTTAGATTTGATCATTATAAAATATAGAATTTCATTGGCAGTAAAGCGTTTATTTTAAGATAAAGCGATATTAGAAATCCTGGATTACGACGGAAAAGACGAAATGACTGGAATTTTAGGCTGGTCCATTCGCAGTTGAGTATTTGTAGTTATCTCCCCTGGACTGAATATGCCGTAATGCTACAAAGGACGGTCGTTAGGTCTGGGAGGAGAACGATTAAGGAGGGAAATAAAGAATGGATCAGATAATTGTTGTCGTCAGGAATTCTCAAGAACTCCAAAGAGTAAAAATAAATTAAAGCTCACAAGGAGCAGATTGTGAATTCTGTCCTTAAACGACTTCTATCCTTTCTACCTAAAGCAGCGTCCAGTTCTATCTATCTATCTATCTATCTATCTATCTATCTATCTATCTATCTGTCTATTTGTCCGTCTATTTTGATTCACCCCTAATTAACGTTCACTCTACAAAATGGCTGTGCATTTTTCTGCTTTCATTCCGAATCTGGTTCCATTTCAAGTGTGTAGAATATTACTAAAATGGGAGGGGAGACAAGTGAGGGAGAACAGAAACAAAAATTAAACAAACACACATATACGTGTGCGTGTGTACATACATACATACATACATACACACACACACACACACATGCACACACACACACACACACACACACACACACACACACTACAAAATTCTTTCAATAAATGAAACAATAACGACAATAAAGTTGACATTGACAAAATTGTACAAAGCTGGGT
>NC_069003.1:37179640-37182127 GCF_001194135.2 Octopus bimaculoides
TATATATATATATATGCTCATATGTGTGTGTAACAAAACCTAAAATAAATCTACTGGAACCCCAATCTGTGATAAGGGAGACAATCTACGAAAATCTAAATCCTATTATGTACATTATCAGACAACTTGTACATTATCGAACAAATTGAACTCGTAATTCTGAAGAAGTGGGACCAGCCACAGGGAGCAGAAAGGGATTTCCTTATCTCTGCTCCTTCTGACACCCTCTGACATGGTGTGATCGAGGAGAGAGAGGTATATGAATATAAAAGTGTAAAATATGCTGCTAAGCTCACTGAACTCCACATCCCACAAAATGGCTGATGAAGGGATCCATTATTGTTCCCTTAGTTATGTAATTTAGTAATTTGATTGATCAGTTATTGGTTTCGGATATCTATATCATTTTGTGAGCTTACTGATTCCTATCAGTAATTGATTAATTCATGACTAATGATTTATAGCATGGAATAATCAGTCACTTGAACCATTGTTTATGGATTATCTCAGATACTGATAATCTGTACTGATCTATTTTCAACCAGTTGTTTATTAATCTTTGATCTCTGTTCATATCTTTTACTGATCAACAGATTTATATAAGGGCATAAATAGAGATAAATTATTTTAAAGGATAATCTCTGAAGATTAAACAGTTTGGAAGTCCTGAAAAGGGTTATGAACAAAACCCCTTTTTCCTCAAGGGCAGGATATATTGATTAGTCTTAGAAGATTAAGGTTTCATTAATTCTATTTTAAGGAAAGCTAATTATTGAATTGCTAATGATATGAGTTGACTATGTTGATGACCCTTTAGGGTCACATTACAGAAGATGGATAAAAAAATATTAAGCATTTAATTCTAAGAGTTCAGCCAAAGTGGGAACAGCAAAAGCCTTTCTGTCCCCTTTTTTCCAACATGTTCCCACTTGGGGGCAATGGATTGGGGTTTTTTAACCACTGCAGAAGAAGAACAACAACAAAAATATTTTCAGATTTTCTGGATGTTGCAAATAATATTATTTTAATGAAGCAGCTGGCTGTGAAATGTTATTCAAATATGAAGTTCTGTTATTAGAAAGACCAAAATTATATGAAGTAAAACTGAATATAGTTGAAATATAATTAAATAATCTTGAATATTAAACTCTTTTAGAAATTGTAAACTGTTTTCAAATAATGCTTGTAATGTCGGTTGAGGACAACTTCGTAGGAGAGGATCATTAACGAGAGTCTTCCAGTTAAGAGGATAAATAGAACTCCACTTCATTTGGTTTATTTATTGTGAAATGCGTTCGTTATTTCATGATCTGGTAATAAACACTTGAAAAACTATGACTTAGAGAAGGTTGTTCCTTAAGTTTACAACAAATATTGACCACTTAGTATCGAGGTAAGGACAAGGGTCTTATTGCAGCCCAAAGTATATTAGTTGCAAGATTTTCTAGTCTAAGGAACTGTTAGTTGTTAGTAGCAAACAGCCATTTACAAGCATTTATCTGGATATATATATATATATATATATATATATATATATATATATATATATATATATATATATATATATGGTGACTATTTATTATTTGTCCAGCATGTGCTGCAACCATTGCCCCCTCCACCACCATCACTACCACCACCGCCGCGACTATCATCATATCACCACCACTACCACCGCCATCCACACCACCGCACAACCATACACCTCCTCCTGAATCTACCGACACAAAACAGTAACAACAACAATTGAAGAAAAAAAATCAAAAAAGAAACCACCAAAACATACAAAGTGATAAACAACCAGAAAACCCTTCAAAAAAATTGGGGACAGTGGAGAGATGAGAGAAAGGGAAGGGGAAACCTAGACAAAGTTAGTGCTGTCAGAGTGCTCTCCCTTGTCATTCTCCCCAACAAACCCGGGTCACCTTGTTTAGGTTCTTACCTGAAACCCCACAGGGCAATCAACGGGAGTGAAAAGTAAGGGCTACCATCACAGTGGAGCAAATTAAGTTCCAAAATGTGGCAGACACAACCGAATACCAGATGAGACCAACGGTAAAAAGAAGGTGACCGCTGTACGTCATCCATGTCCCCCAGAAAGGGTCAAAAGTCATGGAATATGTCTAATTGTGTCATGAAACACAACAACATCAAAAACAACAAATGGAAACAAAATGCAAGTAAAGAAAAGGAAAAAGAAATACAAACAATAAGATACGACTCCCCCCCCCCCTCTGCACGGAATTGGGGGAGGGGTTATGTTGCTCCTATTTGTTTTTTTTTTCCTCTTTACAGAAACGAATTGAAACAAGACATTAAATGTAAATAATGACCGACGTCTCATGTTTTGATATTTCTTCTTTCCTGATTTTTTTTCTTTTTTATTTATTTATTCTTGTCTTCGTTGTTCATTTCTTTAGCTGTCCATGATCTCAGGTGAACGATGTTCCAGCCGATAACAACTTGTCTTCTTTTATTTCCACCTTCGTG
>NC_069003.1:37182416-37184925 GCF_001194135.2 Octopus bimaculoides
GAAAAACGGACCGCGATCTCTGCTCCGTCGCCGGGCGGAAAAACGGACCGCGATCTCTGCTCCGTCGCCGGGTGGAAAAACGGACCGCGATCTCTGCTGCTGTTTCTAGCAAATTGAAGGACCAGATAGAGCCAAAGTATGGAAAACTTTGTCTGTAAATGACATCTTGCCACCGACTGTCAACTTCTCTAGCAATCTAATGAGCAATGTAAGATGGCAATGGAAGTGGTTTATCCTCTGTTAATATATCAAAGTAAAGAGGTGGCAGTGCCAGAGAATGGAAGAACCGTTAGCATGCTGTGCAAAGTGCTTAGCAGTATTTTATCAGTCTTTCCGTTCAGAGTTCAAATTCAGCCAAGGACAACTTTGTCTTTCATCCTATTGGAGTCAATAAAATAAGTACCGGTTGTGCACTGATGGGGGTGGGTGATCTAATCGACTAAACCCCTTCCCAGGACTTGTGCTAAAATTTGAAACCAAAATATTCAAGTCTCATTCTCTATTTCCTGCCCCACAACATCGATTGTAATCAGCTTACCCCTTTTCTGCCCTACAAGATTTCCAGGCTTTGTGCTCAGAGCAGAAAGGATTAGTAATGGCCAGGTGATGAGCAAGCAGAATTGTTAAAGCCATGCTGTATTTGCTTCAGCTCTCTCTCATTCTGAATTCAGTTCCTATCTCTAAGCATTTTGTTTGATGCACCAAGGAATCAATCCACTCACAGCCTTTCTCAATGCTTCATAAATATCATAGAACAAAGTTTCAATTCAAACTTTGTCTCTAAGCTAAAAGGTTATTATTTGTTACTGTCTTAAAATAGCAGGACTCCAACAGTCAAATAGAAACTCTATCATATATAAGTTTCAGTCACCCAACCAGTTCTTGTTAAAAGACAAAATAGAGTTTACATCCACAGAATTCTTTTTATTTTTTTTTTTCTTCTGCCTGGTTGTTAGACAAGTTTAAATAAAGTTTAAACCTATCTATATTTAATTAAACGTGACAAGTTGTCTGCCAGCTTTTCAACCTTCAAAGTAGCCAGATGTTTGAGAAAGATTGGCCAAGTGGACAAGGACAGATTGGCCAAGTGGACAGGGAGAGATTGGCCAAGTGGACAAGGACAGATTGGCCAAGTGGACAGGGAGAGATTGGCCAAGTGGACAGGGACAGATTGGCCAAGTGGACAGGGAGAGATTGGCCAAGTGAACAGGGAGAGATTAGCCAAGTGGACAGGGAGAGATTGGCCAAGTGGACAGGGAGAGATTGGCCAAGTGGACAGGGAGAGATTGGCCAAGTGGACAAGGACATTAGGAGAGTTTGTTTAGAAATGAAGATGCTTAAATGAAAACAGACAGCCTGGTAGTGTTTCAGAAGAGATAAGAGTAAGGCAGCTGGTGATGATCTGAGATGAAAGCAAATGAAATGTAGACGGAAGCAAGGAACCAAAAAGACCTGACAATGAAGAGGTGATTAATTTTCAAATAAACAATATCGTGGCCAAACTGGAGTACTTGAAGAATTTAATCAAATAGACCCCAGTACTTACTTCTTTTAAGTGTAAGACTTATTTTATCAGTGCCTTTTGTCAAACTGCTAAGTTACAGACATAAACAAACCAACACTGGTTGTCAAGCAGTGATGGGAGACAAACACACACACACGATACAACCGAATTCATTCACAAGAAATTGTTTGGCCCAGAGCCACAGCACTTGCCCTAGCTACTGGCACCGGAATTGAACCTCAAATTATGTTTGCAATTTTTTTGATTTAAAAAAAAAAAAGTCATTAAAAAATTTAAAAACCATTATTTCTTTTGAATTTTCTTCAATATTATTTCAGTTTATTTTCTCAAATGGAAGATGCAGATGAATTTACATACAGACAATTTGTAATTTAATAATAAAAACCCCAACTCCGAACATGAAATGCAAGGTTTATCAGCAAAATAACTTTATATGTCTTAAAATAACAACTGTAAAAAAATAAAAACTGGAACTTGCATTTAAAATATACAGAAAATCGATGGAAAGGTGGAGGGAAGAAGAAGAAGAAGAAGAAGAAGAAGAAGAAGAAGAAGAAGAAGAGATATAAGAGGAGGGAGAAGCTGAAAGAGTGAGAGAGAGAGAGAGAAAGAGAGAAAGAGGAAGCTGAAAGGAGAGAGAGAGAGAGCAAGCGGGTGAAAGAGTAAAAGAAAGAGAGAGAGAGTGATAGGGGAGAGAGGTAGGGGCTTAGAATGTGAGTAGGCTTTCAGAATTTTATTTAAAAACCAATAAATATAAAAGACATGAACAGTTTAAAAAAATTAACAAAAATTTTAATTTCAATTTGTGTCTAAAATAAGGGAGGAGGGGGGAGAGGGCTTTCATGTTTTCCTTTTGTTTTGTTTTTCCTTTTTTGGTTTTCATTGAAAATATATACAGAAATGAATAATAAAAGATTAAAATAAAATAAAATAATGTGTAAAAAAATAAATAAAAGCAACATTTATTCAGTTAAATGTGTGTAT
>NC_069003.1:37185028-37187762 GCF_001194135.2 Octopus bimaculoides
ATATCTTTAGTTATTTAATTTCAAATGTTTCTAGACGTATTATCTTTTCTTCTTTGCTATTATCCCATCATGAGGCAAAATCTTTCTTTATACACGTTTTTCCTTATATTTTTTTTTTTTTTATTTTGGTTTTTACACTTTACTATTTTTTTCTGGGAGGGCAGAGAGAGAGAGTGTTGTCAGAATTGATATTTCCTGAGGCTGTTGGCTAACTGGCATTGGAGTAGTAACAGGTCTGCATTTGTTTGCATGTGTGCCCCTGTGTGTGTGCATGTGTGTGTGTTATGGGAGTAACTATTGCCCAAGGGTGTGTCAGTAAAGAAAGTAATGGAAGGAAGAGTTATGAATCCAAGATATTAACGACACTAAAGGTAGGGGATAGTAATGTGGTACTCTTCATCATCATCATCATCGTCATGGATATAATTTTTGGCACAAGGCCAGCAATTTTGAGGGGAGAATGAAGTCGAATACACTGACCCCAGCACTCGACTGGAATGACCCCCAAGAGGATAAAAAGTAAAGTCAACCGCAGCAGAATTTGAACTCAAAACATCAAAATGGATGAAGTGACGCTAAGCATTCAGCCCAGACTGCTAACAACCCTGTCAGCCTGCCACCATAATAATGATGATGATGATATACTACATCCACACAATATACCAAGCATATAGGGTGTATATACATTATATAGCAGACTGTATTTAGCTGCAGCCGATTCTGTTTAGAGGTCAAATCCAGTTAGGGTGGAATTTGGTCATTAATCCATTAGGTAGCAGTGGGTGTGGCAGATAAAATACGTACCAGTAATGCACTGGAGTCAATTCAATTAACTTTCTTGTCTTACCCCCACCCCCACCCCCACCTAGTTCTCACTAAAAATCAATAACAATGATAATAAAGATTGCCAACTTCAGGATAAGGTCAGAAATTAGTAGCAGAAGAAGAAACAAAAGGGACAAGTAATTCTACTGTTTCCTAGGGCTTAGCTTGATGAATAACGTATTTAATCAATGTTAGACAGGTAAAAAGAAGTATAATTCTAATAGTATCAAAGCAACTTTGACGAAGCACCTGGAGAAAAAGGAACATAGAGGAACAGGTAATTAAAATATTTGGTACAAAGAGCCCGTCACCTAACAACACCTCATAGGAAATACAACTGAATTCACTCCTCTAAGAGCATAGATATTCATATATATATATATATATATATATATATATATATATATATATATATATACACACACATACATATATATATGTGTGTATCTGTGTGTACACACACACAGATATATATGTATGTGTGTGCATACATGCATATCCACTCCCCTTTGTAATATTGACATGCAGAGTATACATCAGCTTATTAGCTATATACTTATATACACACACATATTTCAATGCATTTTATATATGTAAGCCACACACACACAATTATATATACACATGCATACACATCCCAGGCCATTTTATACACATATATATATATATGTATATATATATATATATATATATACATATATATACATATAGATATATACACACACACACCCACCCATACATGCACACACATTTATATATATATATACACATACGTTAAGATATATACGTACATATGAACATTTATGTACACATACCTGTACACAAAGCGCACCCTTTATACATACATAGAGTAGTTACTGGATTCCCATCAGCTTCAATGACAGGTATTACAATTGTTCAAGCAACTGGAACAGCTTATTTATTGAATTAAGAGATACCTGGAGAATCAGCATGACGGTTGATGGTGTGTGACTAGGATGGACTTGTGAATTCCACGTAGAATCCATCTGATGAGCTTCTACGTACTTTCTGTCCACCCTTTATCACTCACAAGACTGGAGGCAACCCAAGGCTGTGATTAAAGACACTTGCTCATGACGTCCATGCAGTGGGATCGAACCAGAGACTGCATGATTGCAATGCAAACTTCTTAACCATTCTGCATTCAGGAGACACATGCACACACACACACATTCATTGAAAGAAAAACATTTTTTATGGACATGTCTATTGATAAACATATCCCAAAATATACACACACACACAAGTCATTAACCTGGTCCCACAATGCATTCCCCCCCTCCTGATCCTTTCAAACTTTTCCATTTTTACACTCAGATTCTGGTCTAAGAGGGATGTGTCACCAATGTCTGGAAATGGAGAAGGTGGACAGGGTTTCAAATTCCTCTCCAGTTGGCAGGGAGCAAAACAAGGCAACAGCGTTGATTATTGATAGAAATCTTTGATAAGTTCTTTAACCAAACCCATTTCATCATCCACCAAAATATTGAAATTTGCCCTTCAATTCTCTTGAATCTTACATTGGCCTTCAGCAAACTGACCATTTCTCTGTGCTTTTCCCACACACATACATACATATATATACATGTACATATATTACACATGCATACACTCAAGTATAATCACACACACACATCGACACATGTGAACAACAAGTCTCTTCTCTCTGGGGTAGAAACGGAAAGAAAGGATGTGGGTGGCTGCGGGTTGGTGGACGGGTGTTGGTGCGTGCTCACTATCTGCACCTCAATGACACCACATTGATTTATCAAGCTGAGCTGAGTCTGGATTTGGAAAAGGAAGTCGGGGCTGGATTAGAGGAGATTAAAGGTCAGGTCAATTTTGCTAGCGAATGCAGATGTCTTTCGGAGACACAAGAAAAGGTAAA
>NC_069003.1:37188535-37189328 GCF_001194135.2 Octopus bimaculoides
GGAAAGAGAGGAGGGAATGTTGAGAGAAGCCAGTTGCTGGCAACATGATAAGATCAGACAACAGTGGTGGTGCTATGACGACAAACTCTCGCCTTCTTCATCTTCACAGCATTTACATAGTTTACATTTGCAGCACAGAATACAGGGAGCAGCCATCAGCAGGAATGGTGAAGCTATAAGCAGTAGGACTCCGAAACCAGCAAAAATACCCACAACCTTTAAAAAGAAAGAGAGAGAAAAAGAAAGAGAATAAACATTTAGGCTGTTAGAGAACAATAGTAATAATAAAGAAAAAGTAAAGCAATGAAAGAAAGAGATCATTAAAGATGAAAACAGGAGAAATGGGTGCAGTTGTTTGGTCAGTTTGGCTGAGAGGAAGGACATTGAGCCTGTTTTGGTGACCACATTTCGGTGCTGGAGATAAACAGACACAAACCTAAGGAAATATAGAGAGGGAGGGATGGAGAGACGTTACAATTGATGTAAGTGATCATAATTGACAAACAGATTCTCTTTCGCCAAACACAAAGAGGGGAATTTGGCTTCAAGAATCAGCTGCAAAACAGCCGTGTCAAAAGGCCTCAGACCTCATCAGGAATGAAGATAATGGTAAGAGAAATGACAACTGGAATAACAATGGTGAAGCTGATGCAGAATTGCTCCAATGATGACGGCCAAATATGGTCACTCAAGCAATCACTAAATCTTCCTCAGCCTCTTCAATAACAGACGAAACCCACTGAATAATTCAGTCATGGGTTTGTTCCACTTGAGTAAAAGACAAAACATGGTG
>NC_069003.1:37190125-37197654 GCF_001194135.2 Octopus bimaculoides
TTCTGAGAAGGCAGAGGCCTATAAGTGGAGGGGGGAGGGGGGGAGCAGCAGCTGTGTTAGTAAAGAATGAATGAGAATCCAGTGGAAATCCGTCTGATTATTGTCTGTGGCAGCAAATGGAGAAATATCAAAAAGAAAAAGAAAAAAAAACATTCACAAACTGGATTAAATTATTTTATGAGAAAGAACAGATGGATCGTATCCAAACGCTGTGGCACTTCTTTTTCTCACTTTAAGAACTCTTTGTATAACAAACAAGATAGAATAATAATAATAATAATCCATTTTGGGTATTTTTGACCAGCATACTTCGGCTGAGGCTGTCCCTCATCGAGAGAGAGAGAGAAAGAGTTTGTGTTGACAAAGAGAAACTTTAATCAATATCCAGATGGTAAACAAAGGAGTCTACATGCAGTCAATCAACTTGCTATAAATAACAGCCAAATTTCCCCCAACCACTTTGAAAATGGAAGGATACCAGATGATTGTTAACAAAACCTAAAATAAACAGAATAGACAAAAATAACAGCCACTTACATCCAATGATGCCAGACAGTACCAGCAGAAGACATGCTTGCAGCGTTTGCACATCATTTGGGCACAGCCATCGTTTCTCTCAATTGGAACATGACACACTGGACAGCGTTTGATTTGTGCATCTTCTATATTGCTGTATGGGATACTGCGGAGAGAATGACATGATGACAATGCATGAGCTACACAGGATGACATGCCATTGCATTATTGGCCACAAGGACCATAACAATCAAAACATTAAAATACATGATACAACAAACATTTATAGTATAAAGATAAATGTGAATAAATGTAAATTAGAAAATAAAAATATACCAACAATATTATCAGAAATGCATAAAAGTTTATACACATACAAAGAAATATAAACAGTTTTATATATATATATATATATATATGTATATATATATATATATATATATATATATGCACATGGTTCTGAGTTCAGTCCCACTGCATGGCACCTTGGGCAAGTGCCTTCTACTATAGCCTTGGGCCAACCAAAGTGAGTGGATTTGGTAGACAGAAACTAAATGAAGTGATATATATGTGTGTGCCTGTCCCACACCACTGCTTATTGGTGTGTTTACATCCCCATAACTTAGTGAAAGAAAAAGAGAAAGAAAAGAAAATACAGAGAGAAAGGGGGGGTAGAAGAGAATGAAAGAAAGAGAAAAAAGAGTGAATGTAAAAAGAAATAGAGGCAGAGAAAGAGAATAAAAGAAAGTGTGAACTCACCCAATATCTTCTGCTTTGCCTCTACTCATCACTTCATCACAGCTTTGGATTGCATGCCACTTGTTTTTACAGACTGAACAGAATTCAAAACCACACTGAAGAACAAAGAGAGAGAAGGAGAGAGAATTTAAAGAAGCAATCATATAGAACTGGGAGGGGGTCATGGTGAAGAGAAGGATTAGAAAGAAGAAATGCAGCAAGGAGCAGCTACTGACCTGTGGACATTCAACAGAGATAGGTTTAAGTTTGTCTTCTGGTGACGGGTAGAACACATAACAGACAGTTTCACAGCCAGCTTGGGGACAGAACATCCTGTTGGGGTCCACATCTACCTCTGCAAATAACATTTCGATAAGAAATCAGTCAGAAAGCCTCTAGACGGTCACTCCAACTACTAGAAATAGCAGCTAAAAAGAAATATGCACACACACACACACACACATTTGTGAAATGGATGACGTAATGACTGATTGGCAGACTTTCAGAATATCTCTACCTCATGGGGAAAGAAAAGGGATCGATTCAGTTTGGCTGCTAATTTTCAATCTCCTCAATTCCTGATCAAATTGATTTCATATTTGGTGTAATGATATGGCTTTATATGCTAATCACAGCTTTGAAATTCATTTTTGCAATAAATCAATAAATAAAGAGTTATTAGTGTTTAAAGTTTGCAAATTTGGGGTAATTTTATCCAATTGTAAGCCAGAGACACATTCATACTTGTTTCCATAATAACAAGCCAAACATGAGGACTCTTTTGTCTGCAAAATAGCGTCAATGTTGTGTTCCGCTGCTTGTACCAGAGTTACCCATAGATTAATTGGCAGGAAATGAATACCCCTAATGGCTAATGGTAGAGTGTTGGAGTAAATACCTTTTGGTTATTTACTTACAATTATTTTACATCCCAAATTCAAATCCCACTGGAGTTTTGCCTGTCAACTCTCCAGCATAGACAACAATACAACAACACCGTCATCACATTACTAACACTGCTGTTACATCATCAACAACATCATCACCATTACTACAATATTAAATTATTCACCTTTCTGAAAGCGTAGTCTTGAATATCTTTCAAATGTTGATCGACTTACAAGTTGTTCTATCTGGAAGGAGACAAGCAAAGTTAGAGCAGCAGCAGCGGCAGCAGTAGCAGCAACAAGGGCAGCAGCAACAGATTATCACATTTATCACCACCACCAACATCATCATCATCACAACCATCAACACCACCAAAACCACCAACATCATCACCATCATCACAACCACCACCACCAACATCCTCCCTACATAACCACAGACATCGAGGGCCGATATGCTATCGCTCAACTTGCTAGAAATAGCAACCACATCCCCCCTCGAATTAAATGTTACTGCTTAAAAAAAAAAGTCATGGAACCCTTGAATGCTGTAATCTAAAAATACAATGTCTGAATAAAAAAAACAGGATGGTCATAGCTGGAATGTCTGATTATAGGTTTGCTAAACGAACAACAACCATCAACATCATGTTGGGAGAGATTCAGAGGAGGCTGGCCTTCTGAAATAGGTCAATTCAATGCTAAACCTGTCATTCCCAAGGTGAACTCAGCCGAGACAGAGGATCCTTGTGGAGAAAATGGCAAAACTTCCTATGGACGAAATAGGTCCAAGAACTCCATAGTCTAAGCGCTACCATTTTCAACAGGAGGGGGTGGTGTTGTGTAAGCCTCCACTCCTGCTCCGGCTCAGACAAACCTATAATCAAACACTTCTTTTTTAAAGACAACTGATCAAGATTTTAGGAAGCTTTGGCTGCTATTTCTAGTCAACATCTTCAGATATTATTCAGCTGATTCATGTAACAAGTCAAATTCAAATACAAACATTCACTTTTGTACACTTCAGGTGATGCTTTTAATAGCAACACAGCCCCCCCCCCACCTCTCCCCCTCTCCCCCCTCTCTCTCTCTCTCATGCAGGTTAACAATAAGCACCTATCAGATTGTGTTTATCTTCATTTCTCTCCAGCATCTGAATATCTTCTGCATCCATTCTCCTGTCTCACCACATCCAGCATCTCACTTTACAAATGCTTTGTACAGTGTTAGGAAGATGGGAAGAGAGAAAGAAAGAGAGAAAGATGGCTAGGGAGAAGATGGTGATTAGTGAATGTTAAAGCTGTGGGTTGGGCAACATCTAGCATAGAAGTAAGCCAAGGTGGATGAATGGCAGGGAAGAGTTCAAAGGCAACAAAATGGCTCAAGCAAGAGATTTCGATCGAATTTGGTGGTTGGGAACGGCTGAGATAAAGTTTGCAAAGTTCAGCTTCATCTTCCAAAGTTAATCTTAATATCTGTGCACATAGGTGGGAAGAAGATGTGGTAGGAAGGGGTAACACTTGGCAAGGGTGTGGGCATGGCTGTGTGGTTAACAAATCTGTAAACAACCACACAGCGCTAGGTTCAATCCCACAGCATGGCATCATGGGCAAGTATCTTCTTCCATAACCTGAGCTTGATTAATATTTTCAGAGTGGAATTTAGCAGATAGGGGCAGCTGTGTGTGTGTGTGTGTGTGTGTGTGTGTGTGTGTGTGTGTGTGTGTGTGTGTGTGTGTGCGCGTGTGCATGTGTGTGTGTGTGTGGATTCATACCTCTTCCCAATGTCGGTCCTTGAAAGATGACAAGCAGGACAAAAGAAAATGTTGTCATTCTCTTTGAATGAAGTCTCTGGCATTATTTGTTTCATATCATTGGTTAACCATACTGTCAGAAATTCCACAGGTCAGTGATTAAATGATTGGTAGACTGGAACCAATGTTGTTCTTGGCCACCAATCACCAAATATAATTCTTTTGAAAAATTACAAAGCTCAGATTCTAGGAAGTCAGGATTTATAATGGCATAAGAGAGACATAAGCTGTTGTGCACACCTCGTCAAGACATACCTGTAATAAATTGGGGGAAAGAAGCAATACTAAAAGCCCTGAAGGTGAATAGTAATCTTCACTTACCTCTGGGGCATCAAATTTGCCTTGCTTTTTACACTGGGCATCAGGACAGGTAATACTCAACACATTACCCTCTTGTATCATCACAGATAAATATTGTTTGACACACTGGAAAATTAGAGAAACAAATGAGACACTCTGAGAAGCAGGCATTTGTGTGTGTGGGGGGGAGGTGCAAATACATATATTGTAGGTATATATGTGCATGTTCACCAGGGTGTAAGCATCTTGAGAGAAAAGTTGGGCATCAGAAGCATCAGATATGGTGCACAAGAGAGACAACTGCACTGGAATGGTTACGTGATGTGTACGGACAAGGAGAGCTGTGTAAAGATGTGCCAATATCTAACTGTGGAGAGAAGCTGTGGAAATGGTAGACCCAGGAAGACATGGGACGAGGTAGTGAAGCATACTCTTTGAACTTTGGGCCTCACAGAAGCAATGACAAATGACCGAGACCTTTGGCGATATGCTGTGCGAGAGAAGACCCGTCAAGCCAGGTGAAATCATAGTTGTGGCTGATGCTGGTGTCACGTAACTGGCACCCATGGTGGTGGCATGTGAAGAGCACCTTTCAAGCATTAGGTCTCATGAAGGCAAAGTGGCCGATGCCAGTGGTATGTGAAAGGCTCCTTTTGAGTGTTGGACCTCATGGAGGCAATGATTGAGACCTTTGGCATTATGTTCTGCTTGAAAAGAAAACCCATCAAGCCAAGCAAAATTGCACTCATGGCAGATACCAGTGTCACGCAACTGGCACATGTGCCGGTGGCACGTAAAAGCACACATTACACTTTTGGAGTGGTTGGTGTTAGGAAAGGCATCCAGCTGTAGAAACCCTGCCAAATCAGACTGGGGTCTGGTGCAGCCTTCCAAGCTTACCAACCCTGGTTAAACCATCCAACTTAACAAGGACAGACCTTGTCAAGTGTAGTATATTGCAGAGTGGTGCAAACAAAAATAAAATAGATAAACACCCAAACATTAACAAATAATAATAATAATAATAATAATAATAATAAAAATAATAATAATAAAAATAATAAGAGGCTGAACTCACTGCTTCGCAGTAAAGACATCTGCAATCTCGGATCTCATACATCTCTTGCAGCGAGCACTCTGTCAAACATAGCTTGCATGTAATTAAAGGATCTATAGCCAGTTCTACAGTGTTCTTACTTCCAGAGTAAGTAGCCATGACAGGAGCTGAAAAGACAACAACAACAACAACATCAGCGACAATAGAGAGAGAGAAAGATTAAGGGGATGGGATGGGTGGGAAACTAAGTTCATCTGAACTGATCTTAGCGTATTACTGGTACTTATGCAGGTAAGCCAAAATGAACTCTGCAAAAATAAAGACCTTATACAAAAGAAAGGGCAAAAACTAAATCTCGTTTTTCAGGTGTAGATGTTGCAGGGATGAGGGTTCCTTCCAACACCCTCTCACCCACACACTAAATGACAAGATTCTCCACCCTTAATCATGAATGACCAATGGCTAACAACCACCAAGGACTCCATTCTAGAACCCAGAATACACCCAGCCACTCCTGCGCCTCTGCAATACTTATTAAAGTCTGTAGTTTCACAATTTGTGTAACACTGTTTTATATCCCATTATCCCCATCGTTATGTATTAATTAAGAGACAAAGCGAAGCACTTTGTAAATATCTATTTGAAGATTTGGTGGATTTTGAAGAAGAGAATGGACTGCAATTGAATCCTCAAACCATAATCACAGATTTGGAATTGGGAGATTTCAAGAATTGGAACCAATAAGGTTTGTTTCTTTTTCCAACACATACCAATAAATTGAGCAGACAATCCAGATAAATGGATTGGCCATGCAACAAGGTACATGCTTCTGTTAAACAAATGTGCTATTTTTCTATATTGGTATTTATTCTACCTGAAGAAATTACAGAGCTTTTAATGAATAAAAGCCTGTTTTGTCTGCAGAAGCCAGAGAAGTTAGTAACTGGTTGAGCAATGATTATGTTGCTTAGTAGAATAAAGATGACACTTGTAGGAAGTGGCTGTTTTTTGATCACTAGTATTGTCTCTGTCAGATTTTTGTGGTCTGTACGCGAATGCTTGCAGAATGAATTTCCATATAACCAAAACAGCCGAGAAGCACCATGGCACAGAAGAATGAAAAATTTAATAGGAAGTACTCGTGTTGGTATTTATTGATTCAGGGAAGAACTTCAATAACAATAGCACCACACTGAACAGGACTGTGATTGCGTTCTCTGATGAGAGTCCATGTTCTGAAAGCTGATTGAAATGAAAAGAAAAGAAAACCTGCTATATTTCATTATACAATATAATTGATAATCAGGATAAAGTCAGTTCTTACAAACTTTGCTCAATCTATTCCTTGTAAAACACAATTATTTTTATAAACCTGTGTCACTATGTCCCTCAAATCCTCATTAAAACTGCAAATTCTTTACCTGAAATTTCTTAAGTGGCACTAAACCACACCCCTGCAATCGACTCCCCCATCCCAGTTGAAGGGGTTTTATCTAGCAAAGGTGCTTGGCAAGCCTGTTGATGCTGGTCCCACATTAAAAAGCACCCAGTGCCACTCAGTGAAGTGGTTGGTGTTGGGAAAGGCATCCAGCTGTAGAAATCATGCCCAAACAAACACTGGAGCCTGGTGCAGCTCTCTGGCCATGCCAGCCCCTGTCAAACCATCCAACCCAAGCCAGCATGGAAAACATGTTAAATTATGATGATGATGATGGTGATGACTAAATATAAGCCACATCAATATGATGAGGTTGGGAGGATGTAGAAATGTTGTAAGTTCAATTCATCTGTTGCTATGACAACAGGAACAGTAACAAGTAGAGAAAGCTGCTGCTGCAGAAACAATGGTAAGTACAGCAGCCAGAAAAAGAGAATAAAGGTAAGCTACAACTGCTACGGCAGGAATGGTAAAAACCAGGAAATATAAAACACTGCTGCAACAAAAACAGTAGAAATCAGAAAACTGCTGCTGCTGCTGCAATAGATATGGTTAAAAAAAAAAAAAAGAATTTTAAAAAGTAACAAAAAAAAAAAAAATTTCTCAATGCAACAGAAATTCTAAGAATTCAGAAGAAATACTTCTGCAGAATAAATACAGAGTTTTTATTAGAAATTATGAGAAACAGGTTTAGAAAAATAAAATAATTTAGGAAAAAAACCTCCAGAAAACATTCTACCAGCTTGCTGCTTTAATAATAATAATAATAATAATAATAAT
>NC_069003.1:37198161-37200350 GCF_001194135.2 Octopus bimaculoides
GAGAGAGAGAGGGAGAGAGAGAGAGGGAGAGAGAGAGAGATGGCTGTAAGGATATATATATATATATATATATATATATATATATATAAACCCAAGATTAAACATCAATGCATCAAAGGTCCAACAATGCCTTAGCTGGCCAAAACTTCGAAGTCACTGTCAATAATATTCTTGTTGAAGAAGAAGAAATTTTGTCCTCTACAAAAGTATAGAGTAACCCATCAGATTAATGCAAAATTGTTTTTTTTTTATTATAACTGAACAGAAAAATGTGCATTAATATATGAGAGAGAGAGAGAGAGAAAGAGATGGTGATAAAGCTAAAAGAAACCTCACTGAAAATGTCTGATACTTTAGAAATTCACTGGAAATGGACTCTTCACCAACTTTGTCCAAACCTGCACCAGATTGGACAAAGTGGTAAAAATATTCTAATGATATCAGCTGCTAAATCAGCCAATGGCAATTGATGAAAGCTCAATAACTCCTGCCCCTTCTCCTCACTCAAAACGACATCCGGTTCAAGGCAGAGGCAAGGATGTCAAGTCAATGGAGAGAGAGAGGGGGGGGGGAGACAGAGAGAGAGAGAGAAATAGTTTGTCATTGCTGTTTCATAGAGACATGATTGATGTCTAGAATTATTTCTAAGAGATTGGAAGTGAAGACTTCAAGATATTCACGCCTCACTCAGTAGTTCTGTGTATTTTGGGTTTTTGTTTTTTTTGAGCTCTTAGGACTCATCAGGTCAGGGCTTCACTCAGTTTCCATGGTATATAAGGGATCAAAATCACAAAATTCCCCCCGAATGGGTTCAAGGCCTGCAACTTTTGAGGGGAGGGGGACAAGTTGATTACATCAACCCCGGTACTTGACTGGTACTTTATTTTATCAACCCCAAAAGGATGAAAGGCAAAGCTGACCTCAGCAGGATTTGAACTCAGAGTGTAAAGTATCAGAAGGAATGCTGCTCAGTGTTTTGTCTGACAGAAATCACAATTCTGCCAGGGGAACAGGAAACATGTAAATATTGTCCCCCTTTTTTTTTTTGTTCAAACTGGCCAGATCTGGCCTCTCACACCTATCCTATAATGTCATTCTAAAAGATAAACAATTACAGCATCGAAATCTCAAAGCTATGAGATAAGCCATGATTAATTGCAAACGTTTCGATTACATAAGCATTTCATTTGACAGAATAATCTGAAAGCTTTAGCATGGTTCAAAATAGTTGAGGCAGAGATAGTATCAGGAGTTAGACCCTTCATTGGTGGTGGCCATCAACGTTTTCCTGGCTGTGAAAATAACGTCTTTCTCGAAAGGAGTTATATCCACAAAATTCTCGGCAAACGTAACTGCTTTCACCAGTAAATCCTTCGTAATACACTGGAAATAGTTACGTATGTTGAACTGTAGATAATCCACAGCATTTTATGCAGAGTAATCAGAGCAACCTTCATAACTTTATTGAATTAGCTGCTTATTTTGCCATAAAAGGAAAATGTTGCTATCGATCTATTTCATTCAAGGGAAGTAGTGCCTAAATTGCTACCTAGGCGGCAGGTCCCTCATATTCCACTATCCCCCTGTGCTACACTAAATCATAGTAGGGCTGGGGGTATGCAGTATTTACGAAATTTCATTCTGCCATGGAAATACCAAAGAGAAACAATGCAATTATTTTGGTTGCTGGTACTGATATAAGTTGTGATAAAAAATGGTTTATTCTTTATGTTGGAAATCTCTATGGTTGGCTGCGTCCCAGGAGAGCCATTTATTTTAAATTGATGTAATGCTTTCATTGATCGATTAAATGGAGCCAGTTGAAACATCCATAAAGCACTGATACCTGCATATCCTTCTTATTTGCTATATATATGTGTGTGTGTGTGTGTGTGTGTGTATGTGTGTGTGTTATATATATATACATATGCATGCATGGATGTGTGTCTATATATATATATATATATATATATATATATGTATGTATATACGCGTACCACCTGAGTGGCACATAAAAAGCACCGTTCGAGCGTGGTTGATGTCAGTCCCGCCTAACTGGCCCCCATGCCAGTGGCATATAAAAAACACCCACTACACTCTCAGAGTGGTTGGCATTAGGAAGGGCATCCAGCTGTAGAAACCTTGCCAGATCACATGGGAGCCTGGTGCAGCCTCCTAGCTTGCTAATC
>NC_069003.1:37200360-37206460 GCF_001194135.2 Octopus bimaculoides
TTGCCAGATCACATGGGAGCCTGGTGCAGCCTCCTAGCTTGCTAATCCTCAGTCAATAATCATACATATATATATATATATATATATATATATTTATAATGTTTGACTCTGATAGTGACATGTGACCAAAGCAATCACATGTTCTATGCAAGATTGGCCTTGCTGGCCACATTTGGCAGTGGCATTAATGGTTCAAATATTCGTCCAGGAAAAGAAATCCTTGGATTCAAAAGATGACCTGACGACAAAAAAAACATTTTAGGTCTGAAGGAAGACATACAGTAAGAAATATAGCAGACCTTGATTGAACTGAGGAAATTAATATGTGTGTGACATTCAGTGAGATAAGACAGTGTAGGAGATTGTGAGTAGAGAAATGGTAGCAGTTAACTGAGGAGCAGCTTGAAGTAGCAGAGAGAGAGAGAGAGAGAGAGAGAGAGAGAGAGAAAGAGAGGAGACCATGCATCTATGAGCAAGTCATTGCAGTGGGTTAGTGAGTCATTACTGGTCTGTTAGTGGATGGTGTTCTTTTAAAATGCAGTCCAGGACGTTAAAGAGAGAGAGAGAGAGAGAGAGAGAGAGAGAGAGAGAGAGAGAGAGAGAGAGAGAGAGAGAGAGAGAGAGAGAGAGAGAGAGAGAGAGTGTTTGTGTGTGTGTGTTTAGAAGCTGAGTTCAGAACTAAAAAAAAAAATTTAGATCATTCAACATACCCATATGAGAAGATATCTATCATGAGCCAATGAGGGAGCCTCTACACGATTACTTGATATGCCAGAAATAGCAACCAAATCTCCCTTAAATCACACTTTACCGTCTTAATAGAAAAGGACACATTGTTGTAACTGGAGATACACTGTGCCTGAAAAAAAAAATAAATGGGTCCATCACAGTTGGAATGCCTAAAGAGCTAAGGGGCTAAAGAACAACATCAACATTCCTTGTACTCTCCACACAATTGGTGACCCCTAACCAGCCTGTTGTTTGAATACAAGATTATGATTCTGTACCCTAAAAGTAAACAATGGTATTTTGACCCCTTACAACTCACAGGGCCAGTTACCCACTTTCCATAACATGTAAGTGACCAAGATCACAACATTCTCAACAGAACAGGGCAGCCCCACATCACAGATCAGAGAAAGAGCAACTGAAGGTTTTTGCTCAACACAGTGTATTGCCCAGTCTGGGAACTGAAACCCTGATGTTACAATCCTAATTGCAATACCCTAGCCACTAGGCCACACACCTTCACTCAAAATAAACAAAACACCCATCCTTACCTAAGAGCTGAAAACTCCCCAAAGGAATGTGGATTTCTCATTATCCCTAATAAAAACAAACCCTGATATAACACCATCATACACACACACATGCAGATATATAAAAGAGGCTTCTTTCAGTTTCCATCTACCAAATCCACTTACATAACTTTGGTCTGCCCGAGGCCATAGTAGAAGACACGTGCCCAAGATGCCATGCAGTGAGATTGAACCCTGAACCATGTGGTTTAGAAGCCAACTACCACACAGCTGTGCCTCTACCTCTGCTAAATAGCTGATATTATTCCAGCTTGTGTTCCATGTTCAGTTTATCTCTCCCTCTCTTTCTTTCTCTCTCATTATCTGTGGAGACATGTCTTATCTTTTGTAACCAATTTCTGAGTTTTATGAATATCAATGTATTTGTCATCCAACTAAACACGTGACACCAATGGAAGAACTGAAAGCAGTAAACACAATTATTACCCGAGTAAACACTTTCATCATGATGGTGTGTGTGTGGGGGGGGGGGTTTAATGGTTAGGTTGTTGAACTAGCAAATGTAAGGTTGTGGGTTTGATTCCCAGACCAGGCAGCACATTGTGCCCTTGGGCAAGGCTCTTCATTTCCTGCTGTTATCGTCATCACATAACATTCACTTACCCAATCTTACATGGGTCAGACAGAATCTGTTGAGGTAGATTTTCTACGGCTGGACACCTTGCAATCATGAGTTGAATGCCCCTAAGCACTAAGCCACGTGCCTTTGCACACACACACACACACACACAAGTTTCTTAGAGTTTCTGTCTACCAAACTCCATCATAAGGTACTGGTAGAGCAGGAATTAGAGTAGAAGACATTAGCCCAAAGAACCGTACAGTAGGTCAGAACCCGAAGAGACATTGTTATAGCAATAAAAAGAAAAAAAACAACAAGAAAAGAAAAGAATTGGTCTGTGAGTTCCAATGACCTACAAAACCATATCTCTGCTGCTGCTCAATCAGTCATTTTCAGGTTGCATAACAACAACAGGAACCTTATCTCTGCTGAACATTTACAAAAGATCTACAACTGCTCTTCTTTCTCACATTTAACTTAAAAAAGTAATGGGGGAACTTTCTGGGGTTGACCTTGCAAGTCATCTTCACTTTGAACTTTAACCCTTAAAAAATAACGCTGGTGCCTGCAAGAGTTTCACTTCATAACCATTATAATTGAAGATCAAATGGCAACACAGCGGGTGTCTACATTAGCATCCTACAAGTATGTGAGTGTGTAGAGTCTGGTGTATGCTTGTATATATGTGTATGCAAACATATATGTTGGTATACATAAATGCATGCATAGATGTGTGCAAGAAGACATGCATGTGTGTGTGTGTGTGTGTGTGTGTGTGTGTGTGTGTGTGTGTGTGACATTGCATGAGAGTTGTAAATGAGCTTCACTCTTATATAAGCAGTGTCATTCATTTCCCATATTCTGGACGAATATGTCCAGCAGCCATAGGGAAATATTACCTTGCTTGGAAACAGGTGAGGGTGGGCAACAGGAAGGGCATCCAGTTAGAGACAAATCTGCCTCAAACTCCATCCGACCCATGCAAGCATGGAAAAGTAGATGTTATAACTATTACACATACACACACACATATATATATATACCTAAAGATGTGTAGATTTTAAACTTCTTGGTTAACTTTGTGAAGGTGATAAGACTATAACAAACAATGTATCAAGCCACCCTCTACTCCAGCCACCCAGTGATGTCTTGAAGTTTACTCCATCATCCTAAGTCGTTAATCAATAACTAATTAAGCCTCTGATCCACTATCCACTGGCTACTAAATGACATGCAGTCAGAAGTGCTGTTGCATCTTACACCACCACCACCACCACCGTCTACTCTTTGTATAGAACAAAGTCCATTACAAAGAGACTGAAACAACCACATGCACCACTCCTCCTCCTCCTCCTCCTCACACAGACATACTATAGTGTCCACTAACACCAAAGCCTCTGTCACTAGGTACAAGATCAACTTGATCAAGCAACCATTTAGAAGGCAAAAAAATCTTGTCTTCTGTGTCTGCACTTTGCACAGATCATGGGCTGCATGTAGTGGCCTTCATTCGGAACCATATTTCTCATTAAATCCATCCTCATACACAAAAGTATACACCATTAAGTGGAAGCTGTTGACCAGAACAGATCTGAATATCTTTGCTTCAACCAAAATTACAATTCCATATTGATTCTACATATAGAAAGGACTCTACAAAACTAATGAGATTCATTGCTAGAAATAGCAGCCAAATTTCTTTAAAACCAAATTTCAGGAAAGAGGCACACTGGATAATGTAACCCCGGTTGTACAATTCCTAAGAAAAGGAATGCCACAGCTAAAATTATCATCATCATCTAATGTCCAGGCACTATTCTTAAGGGTTTATTCAAACAACTTATAACCAGTATTTATATATTAAAGTCTGGTATATATTCTATCAGTCTCTTTTGCCAAACTGCTAAGTTATAGGGACATAAACAAACCAGCACCAGTTATAAAGCAGTAGATGGGGGTAGACAAACACATGCACACACATAAAAAGCTCTCAGTCCACTCTGTAAAGTGGTTGGCATTAGGAAGGGCATTGAGCTGTAGAAACCAGGCCAAAACAGCCAATGGAACCTGGTGCAGCTCTCCAGCCCTGCCAGCTCCTCTCAAACTGTCCAACCCATGCCAGCATGGAAAATGGACATTAAATAATGATGACCACACACACACACACACACATTTTACATCTACCAAACCATCTCAGTAGACATTGGTTGCCACAGGTCTGTCGTCGGTTCTCCACAGAGGAAGTGAACCTGAAACTATTTGGTAGCAAAGCAAGCTTCTTGACCACACAGCCATAACTTAACCCTACAAAGACAAGAAAAGAAAACTGCTTGTTCTTCTTGTTTCATTCATTGATACTCAATGCCTTCCCCCATTGTCCTTGGCTGCTTTCCTTGATTTACCAGTTTCTTTTGTTGTGTTTTTCTTTTCGACTCAGAACTTGCTTAGAAAACGGTTTCTGTTTCATCTCATTTTCTTGTGAAAATTGCATCAGTATTTTTATTATTATTAAACAAAAGACATTTTTTCTTTCCTGCTGCCCTACTCCTACATTTTGTCCAACTTTTTCAGTCCTTTTCTTTGTCTTTTTATGCTTTTTTTTGTTTTGGCCAGGTGCAGGTGTGGATGTGCAATTAAGGCGCTTGCTTTGCAAATACGTGGATTTGGGTTCAGTCCCTCAGCATGCCACCTTGAGCAATTTTTTTTTTTTTTACAATAGCCTGGGACTGACCAAGGCTTTAGAAACTCTGTGGAAGACCACTGTATGTGTGTGTGTGTGTGTGTGTGTGTGTGTGTGTTTGATCCCCCACTACCAATTGCCAACTGCTGTTGGTTTGTTTACATCCCCATTACTCAGTTCTGCTCAACTAAATCTTCCAAGGTGGTGCTCCAGTCCAATGACTGGAACAAGTAAAAGAGAAGCAACACCCTGTAGCTACATATTTCAATAAACCCTAAAATGTCCCCAAAAAAGAAAAGAAAAAAAAAACACTTTTTAATGTTGCCTCAACAGAGTGAGGAATGCATTACGTGCCCCACCCCACCCCTAACCTATCCCATCAAATAGAGATGTTTAGAGGAACCTAAAATGCTACAAGAGAGAGGTGGAGAGGATGATTAATTGAAAGTAGTGATGGTCATTGTCTTTGGAAAGATAATGCTTCTATAAAGGACATCCACCATCACCACCACCACAAGAGTCAGTAAGGAAGTCTCTTCAAGGGCACAAGGCTTGCTGGAAATAGCAGCCAAATTTCCCTCAAATCTCAGCCTTCTGTCTTGAAAAAGAACACATTGTATAATGTAGTACTAAATATAGGATGGTCATAGAGGAATGTCTGTCACCGCCACCCTCACCATCTTCAAGAAGTAAGAGGCTGACTAATCCTATTTTGCAGCAATCACTTTTTGTTAAGTAGAAAATCAGTCTTTTGTCAGCCTTTTTCACTCAAGAGAGAACAAAAGAATTAATTCCAGATTTTTCCCTTGGCTGTGGTGGCGAGGAGGAACAGAGTGATGACAGATTTAGTACTGACTGTTGGCAATGATGTTGATGAAGGTTGTTTGACCGGTAATTGTGTTTTCTTTCTCACAAAGGACAACACGGAAGAACTATAAGAGCAACAGTGTTCCTACTTGACAACATAAATGAAGCAAATGAAGGTACCATCTATATGTATGAACAACCTGCTAGAAATAACAGCTAAATATACCCTACTGTCATCTGGCTGTAACACAGACACCTCACACAACACCTGTCCATGACAGGTGTTGTTCTTATCTCCAAACAATAAGCTTCTCCTTACTCTTTAGAGAATTCTTGATTCCTGAGATTATCTCCTCTCCTCATTTAGTGCCAATCTAAATTGCCATTTGGTAATTATGACACATCCTCTTAATGGTTCCCGGTTCAGTCCCACAGCATGGTATCTTGGGCAAGTGTCTTCTACCAAAGTCTCAGGCCAGCCAAAGCCCTGTGAGTGGATTTGGTAGATGGAAACTGAAAGAAGCCCATCATGTGTGTGTTTGTGTCTGTCCATCACCACTGTTTGATAACCTGTGTTGGTGTGTTTATGTCCCTATAACTTAGCAGTTTGGCAAAAGAGACTGATAGAATAAGTACTAGGCTTAAAAAAAAAAAATAATTACTGGAGTTTCATTCAATTAAAAATTCTTCAAGGCAGTGCCCCAGCATGGCCACAATCTGATGACGGAAACA
>NC_069003.1:37206623-37213763 GCF_001194135.2 Octopus bimaculoides
TATATATATATATATATATATGACCTACATTCATACAAAAATAGTAGTAGCAGAAAATGAGTGTGTTTCTGCAGGATTACTTGACCTGCTAGAAACTGCAGCCAAATATCCCTCAAATTACATTTTACTGTTAGAAATAAAGAAAAACCATTGGATAATGTAGTCCCAGATATACTATGCCTGGAAAAAGAACATACAATAGTCATGGCTAGGAAACCATTGCTCTTATGAGGTAATTTAGAATTAAATAACAAAAAGAATAACAGAATTATTAGTAACCTCATTAGCTCCCCACCCTCCAAGCACACATCCACCCTCCCGTCATAAGCCAATCGTTTCATGATTCGCTTTCATTGTGTAGCATCCTGGGCTAGCTTCTATCAAGGCCTGAAGTTGATCACCAATAGCATGGGGAACTGAGTAGAGAGGCTGATCTTGTTGCAGGGCAGCAGACATTACCTGCGCCAACCGTTTTCTTACCAGTATTTCTGTTGCAATTCACTGCTTTTTGTTTTCAGTCATTTTGAAAAACGATAAAGAAAAATAGCTCAGTCAGTTTTATGCCTTTAGCTTTCAGATTATTCTGTCAAACACGAAATGCTTATTTATTCACATTGTTTAATCATGGTTTATCCTATAACTGTGAAATTTCGATGATCTGATTGTTTGTAAATATACAAATACCCATTTTTCTTTCCACCAGGGATTTCTATGCTGCAACATTAGATTATTTTCTACAGCCAAAATATACAGTAAAAACTTATGTTTACAAAATATTTTCACTCATCACCGTTTCCTAACTTACACACGATATGATTGTTTATTTTTAAACTGACATTCTAGAGTAGGTATGAAAGAGCAAATTCCACCAGTTTGAATATGAAACAGGGAGAATATTTGGGTCAGATATGGCCAGTTTAAATGCTAAAGGGTTAAACTTGTGTTTGGAACATTAATCAAAAACAGAAAGTGTGTATTATAGAATCAGGGCAATCTCTTGTGAGCTGCTATGAAAAGGGTTAAGACTTCCATCTGGCCATCCACCTAGTTGGAAGCATTCAAGCCTGGTCTCAGGAGGAGAATTTACAGAGGATCTGGAAATGGTTCTGGAGACTCTAAGCCTTTCTCCTCTGACAAAAAAACCAGTTAGGGAATGTTCAAAAGAGCAGGTCACAGATTAATGGAAAGGTAAGGTAATTGGAAAGTGTCAGAGAGGGAAAGGTTTGTCTGAGTACAAAACGTTTTGGCACAAATGCTTATTTGGTATTTTGTTGATTCAGTGTTGACTTACTTGACATCAGACATTTTAATGGTTCTCACATTCTCTCTCTCTCTCTCTGTATATTCTTCTGTGCCTGAGAAGGAAAGTTATCACCATCATTTAACGTCTATTTTCCCATGCTGGCATGGGTTGGACAATTTGACTGTTCCTATCAAACTGGAGTACTGCATCAGGCTCCACTCGTTGGTTTTGGAAAGGTTTCTATGGCTGGATGGCCGTCCTCACACCAACCACTTTACAGGGTGTACTAGGTGTTATTTACGTGGCACCAGCACAAATTGCAATGTCCATCTCCCTCTTTCACTCTCTCTCTCTGTATGTGTATGGCTGTGGAGGTGCCTCCACCAGAGTCAACCATTACTGTCACCAAAACAGGATGAATGCCCTGTCAGCCAAATTTTCAACATCCAGCTGCACTCAGTCATCCCATACTGGGTCTCACCTCTCAGGTAAACAACATTTTGTTTTCTAGAAAGAATCAGCAATGTGACTGTAGGGAGGTTTTGCCACTCTAGTTATGGTACGATACACTTCTAACGGTGGGTACAGTAATTTATCCCCAGGTTACGCTTGATTGGAGAGATACAATGAAAGGCGTCCACGTGATGATCATACAATTTTTATTTCAGTTACAAAGTTATCCAATTTTATTTTCTCTTAGATACATATAACTTAGTTGCATTTTTTTTATATAGCAGAGTGTGAATTGAGGGAGATTTGGCTGCTATTTCTAACAAGTGAAGCGAACACACACTTTTCATGTTGGTTCACAGTAGGTGCAGCACTTATATGTGTTGCACATTTCAACAGCGTATTATAATAACTGGTAACCAATTGAAGGTCTTATACTATTCTGGGTGACAGCTACACTCGACTGGACCAAACTCGGTAGATGATTAACACTTACAGCAGATATTTTAGTCATCTTTTTTTTTTTACTTCTACCACTCCATCTCGTTCGTTTTCGCCCTGCTTTCGTCCACAGGTACGGAATCGTACGTTAACGGAAGAGTCTGCTTTCATAAGCTAAATACCCAAGTATATAAGTAAATAATAAAGAATTGCAAACCGAATCGTAAATTCATTTCTCAACCACAAACCACACAACAAAAATAACACAAACACAGACGTACTGTAGGTTATATTGTTAATAATTTTTATATAACAAAATGTTGAATGTGATGTTTAGAGCCGGACGTTCAAGCAATTGTGCGCTAGAGAGAGAGAGATTATAGGGGCGGGATAATATGTGGCTGTGATACCAATATTTTTATCCCTGGAACACACCAGTACAGCAGTTCCAAGACGAGAATTAAAAAATCCGGACAATGAACTCGATTCGCTGAGAAATCGCTAAAGCAGCAGCACGTCACACACACACACACACACGAGTAATAACTACGACAGGTCTATCAACTCACCTGACCAGCGCAGCTATAATGGCCGGTTTTAGCGAAATGTCTAGGTTTTTCTTTTTGCTGGTCTATTTACATGCTACTGTCCAGCGCGCACGCACATCCATTTGTTTAGTAAATATTAGTCCACACACACACACACACTCACACTCGCGCGCGCGCACACACACTCAAAATCTGCCAACATGATGTCACGTTCACACATACACACAGATGCATCTATTTACATTATGGTTACGATGACAGTCATGTCACAATTTTAGCTATTATTATTATTATTATTATATCATCATTAACGATTACTATTATTAATCAATAATAATGATCATGATCATTATTATTATTAATTATGATATACCTGTTTAGAAAACCTCTCACCATGGAAACGTGAACAATGAAAATGCGATATAAAAAGCTAGGCTTATTTTAATTTCGTATTTCCGTCCTCCCTTTCACACACACACACACACACACACACACACACACACACACACACACACACACACACACACACACACACACACACACACACACACACACACACACACACACTCTCTCTCTCTCTCTCTCTCTCTCTCACACACACACACACATCTAGTATTTAATTTTACATAAGTGATTGCTGATCATTTTTATTAAGTAAAAATTAAAAGAATTTGAAATGACTTGCAATCGAACGATTAACTTACACAGAAATATGATAAAGAGAAGATACTGTAAATATATTAACTGTTAAATTCTGTATTTTTCTTAATTAATGAACACTAAAATCGATTCAAAATGGACACAATATAGTTTCTTCCATAAGCTGAAGATCAATTTTATAAAGCGAGATATTATCTATTCCATTGTTACATTACTAGTGTTGACATGACCCCAAAATACGAAACTGACAATAGCTCTGTTGGTTTTCATGAAAGAACGTCTTCGGCAGCGGATGGCAAAACTGAAAGATTGTTGCACCAAATTCTTTGCAGTATTTATGTCAGTGAGATATCGAGTTCAAATCCCATTGGAGTTTACATTTTATACATCCAAGATAAATAAGAGCATTTTTGTCGTCCATTTAAACGGACTGGCAAAATCGTTGCATAAAATGGTTCCGGTATTCAGTCGCAGTCCTTTGCGTTCCGAGTTCAAACACTACCAAGGTCTACCTTGATTTTCATACTTTTGGGGTTGCACTCAAATACTATGATCGATTTAATGGTCCTATAAAGCACCCTTGATGTAACAGAATTGTACTAGGAGACTTAGATTGTGCCTTGCCTCCTAGGCCTTATACATCGAGTTCAAATCCTACTGAGGTCGACCTCTCTTCAGATTTTCCCCAGGAGCCGATCACATAGGTATTAGTTAAATACCGAAGATCGGTTAAATTAACTGTGCCTTCCTCCATAACATGTGATCCCCAAATAGAATGTTGTATTCAGTTACGTGTCGAGCTGAAGCCTATTCGAATGAAATTCACACATCTTAGCCCCCGGGATTGCATTACCGAAACTTTCACATCGATTCAAGTTTTGCAGATTGCGCATGATCTTTGATAAGCTTTGTTGTTTTTTTTATTTTGATGCATCTTCCAGCCCAACAAAGTGTTAAACCAAGGTTTGCATCACAAAAACAGATTACAACAGACTGGTCTTTCAACTGATTCACCGGCTTCACTGAAGAGGTGTAATTAGACTGGAAAATGTTCAGAGTAGTCATCCTTTCTTGCAGAGACCAGATTAAATAAATAGTATAAGTTATAGAGGGAATGTTTTCTTCTCACGACATAAATATTATTAGAATCCTCCTCAAATGATCATAATCAAATTTGTTTCTCGAGAAACTGACGGCTCTTCCATTTCTTTTAGTCATTATTCTATATTAAACTCGTCGCACAAATTTAAATTTACGTTGAAATAATAAAGCATGCATTCTTAATATAACAGACATCCATCGATTTTTTTTTCCTGAGCATCAGTTAGTGTTCATGCTTCTGTTCCGTAAAGCAGGAAGGATTCGAAATTGGAGACGAAGTGCGTAACGCTTCATCTTCCGTTTGAATCCAGACGTCCATACTTTTGTCATGTCATGAAGTAGCACCTTTCAGGTATCTGGAGTTGAGATCCCTGAACGACGACGACAGCGAGGAGGAGATTGCCGCACTGAGGTATTTCATGTTCTTCTCCTTCTTGAGTGTCTCTCCACTAATACAGCTGACAACCGTGTTAGATCAGAACATCGACATTCTTTAAGTTCAGCTAAAACTCCACCACTTTTAGGCATTCCATTTCAAGTGCAAGCCCGAACTTGCTCAGCGAGATGTCGATATGATGAAGGTCAACAACTGTTACAGCTTGTTATAGTTGTTGACCTTGACAGCTGTTAAGAGTAATTGATCAAACAATATAAGAGAGGCTGATGTCGTTGGAAGTATTGACTTTCAGAAAGTTAAACATTGCCACTTATTCGGCATCGAGTACCACAAACATCGCCCCCGCCCAGCTAAACAAGCAAAACCAATTGCTTGATCAGACCCTTTTCATTAATGCTTTTGCCATACTCTTTATTATTACAATCGCTACTCCACAATAATTCGGGATCGATAAATCAAGTACCAGTTGAGTACTGGGGTCGATGTACTCGACTAGTCCCCTCACCCAAATTTTGAAGCTTTGTGCCTTTAGTAGAAAGGATCATTATTATTTTTAGCATTGCTGCATCACTGAAAACAAGGCATTTGGATTAGATTGGTACAACATTGCCTAGAAATTAGCTCCTTGCAATTCCTTCCTAAAATTGCATTTAAATTTGGGATTGTGAAAAATTATTTACTTGGAAAGGGGGAAGTATTTGGGATGAGAAGGTTCAATTACTTTGATCAATTTATTAGAGAGGGCACGTTATTGATGAGGTCGCGAATGGCAACAAAAAGACTTCGACAAACCTGATTAGATAATTAAACAGTTAACCAATTGACAAATAAAAAAGTGAAACAGAACCAGTGCGTGTTTTTTTTTTTAATTATTGGCATAATGACCCTCTCGAGATACAAGATAAATGTTACCGCGACAAAATGATAAAACTCCGACTTTTCGGGTTAACGTCTATTGTCGAAGAAGAAGATAGTTTCGTACGCTTCCTATCTATAAGAAGCTACAACCATCGAAGCAACAAATAACCAGCAATAGAACAGTCCTCAAACAACCACGTTGTTGGGAGTTAGACAAGAAACGAGGAACAAAATATCCAATATAAAGCTGCCTTAAAAACATTAAGCGATCAGCAGAAATTTCTTTTTTAAATATAATTATTATCGATCGGGGAAACAAGATGGAAAGTTGTGCATTAAGACAAGATGTTCGAAGAGAGACACTATCAGAGTTGAAACTCATCTTGTAAAGAGTGAGGGGGAACAACAGCGAAAAGATGAGAATGAATAGAAAGAAAAGGGACTTGATAAGTGACCTTAAGAGAAACAAGAAGTTTGGCCAAATAAAGATAGAGAGAGAAGCAGTACCTAGTGGCTGGAGTAGTATATACGATCTGTTGTGCTAACAACAGTACGGAATCACGTGTGCACATCTGTAAGTGCGTATATGTGTCTGTATATGTTCATAACCTCCACTGCATTAGTATTCTAGATGAAGAGTGGGTCATGAGACAACGCTAAAACAGTTGGCAGGCAGACATCGTAGAGGTGGAGACAGCGCAATGTAGAAGTGGGAACGAAAATTCGTGGATCGAACGTTCGTTCGGCTGTTCGGAGAAGCAGACAAATAAATACTTAACAGGGGGAGGGGGAGGAGAACAGCATGACAGTTCCTAACTCGTGCTCCTCGGTGCCAAACTAAAGAACTAAAATGAATACAAAAGGAACTGTTCGGAAAGTTTAATTATTGGAATATCGGAATAAGTGGTGACGTCGATGCATAAACTAATATCTATTCGAATGTTGATTATTGGAAAATAAGCTGAACACTAGACTAAAACATTTACATTTACACAAAACACAGGATCTGAAGGTCGTCACTTGTCAATATTACACATTATGTAAAACCTGTTTCCAACAACAGCAAAACAGCCCGACTGCAAACTATTTGGTCCGGTTACGACGTCGTGTCTTGATCGAAGTGTTAAAAATCCGACGAAACTAATGATGAGCTGTGACAGCAATACAGCAAAAACGATTCACAAAATTATGTTAATTTTTACCTTGAGGCAAAACGAAAGGGTTTAAGGCTTTCAGTTGAGTCCTTCACCTGAAGAGGATCAGAGTTTTAGTAAAACACTACCAACCTTTCGTCTCGGCGATCCTTGGATTAATATCTCCACATTCACACATCTATCACATGTTATTTTATGTCTGCTGATCGGAGAGGACTCTTTATCGAAGATTTTTTTTTAAATTTATTTTTCGGCTATCAATTGAGAGGTAGTTGTTATATCATATAT
>NC_069003.1:37214602-37215684 GCF_001194135.2 Octopus bimaculoides
TGTGTGTGTGTGTGTGTGTGTGTGTGTGTGTGTGTGTGTGTGTGTGTGTGTGTGTGTGTGTGTGTGTGTGTGTGTATGCGTGTGTGCGTGCGCGAATGCGTGTTCTCGGTAGCTTTAAGCAAAGTTTATACTAAGAAGGAATAGATTTTCTAACAAAACCAACAACAGAGATTTCCAAATTAGTTTTAAATGATTGCAAACTAAAAAAACGAAAAGAAAAAAGTCCAACGGATTCAAGTTTAGGATTAACTCAAGTTTCTAAAAAGTAGCGAAAAGCTTTCAAAAATAAGTGGATTGTGTTTGAAAGAAGCCCAAAATGAATATTTTGCTAAATTAATAGAGCGCGCGCGCGTGTTTATATGAAGTTACATACAAAAACAATTGAACATTAAACTGATGGCCAACTCAGTAGATTACATATTTATCAACTTCTACAAGGAAAAGGTTGAGAGTGACTTGGAAGTTTCGGCCTGCTTGCCTTCGTCATACTTTACCTGGATTCTTATTGACTTTATATAGTTTTTGGTAAGATATTTTCTGGTGTGGGGTAAATAGGGAAAATAGCTTATGTAGGAAGGGGGAGAACTGAGGAGGAAAGGAGAGTGTGATTGTAGGGTATAGTGTGATATAAAGTCATAACGAGATTTAGTCTGGTTTGATACAGGAATTGTTGTTGTTTAGGGTTCAGTCAAGCGTGAAAGTAAAGGTATAAACAGATGCGCCAAATGCAGCTGACGACATTCTTTGTATAGAAAGTTGGGTTTTGTTGTGATTTAGGGTAAAGTGCAGTGATGAAGGCGAACAAGCCGCGACTTCGAAGTCACTGTTTCTTTGTATGTGTGTATATGTATGTGTGCCCCTAGTCTGAATGAGTGAAATGTGTGTTTTCTGGAATGGGATAGCGAAACGGTATGAACGCCACAAAACCCTATTGTGCAATAATTCTAGCGCAATACATATTTATGTGAACACATAAATATGTATTGCGTTTAAGTGATAGTGTCAGATCGTTTATTGATGCATTTGAATATTAAGCAATGCATGTTAATATCCAAATAACTTGCTAAAAAGGCGACATTTCA
>NC_069003.1:37215803-37217964 GCF_001194135.2 Octopus bimaculoides
AATATTATTTAGCTTAATAATTATTGATAGAATAAATTCAAACTTTCGTTTCTCCGATGCCAGAGTGGACAGTGAAGCAATCAATCAAACAAACCAGACAATACGGTGGCACATAATTTTCTGGTGGCTGGATTTTATAGTAATACAAGCCGAAGATGATGATAACGATGGTGGTGGTGGTGATGGTGGTGGTGGTGATGGTGGTGGTGATAACATCTCGTTATTTCCCACCAGTCGTTGTTAGCTCTTAGTGTTCTTTTCAAAATTTATTGTTTTAAAAGCTTAATCAAAAGAGGAAGAGCAGAGCTCATAACCCTTTTCAGAAGTTTCCATGATCGGTGGAGCAGGGATTTGGTCAATAGCGTGACGGGGATAGGGCGAGAAGGGCGAAGCTTTTATTAAGGGCGTAACTGTTAGGTCTGTATAAGCCTGTATATGCTTGAGGGCACGGGGAGGAGGGAACGGTAAACGCAAGGGCTTCCCCAGGCGGAGCACACTCAAGCTTCTCCACTGCAACTGGTCAGATATTTGCAACAAAGTGAGAAATGCATCCAAGGACCTGGCGATTGGTGCAGAACCGTATGACGGATTGAATCCATAAGTCACAGATAGAAGCGGCCCTTGCGAGGGGCTGCAGGGCATTTGTCACCTCTACCAAATGTGTGTGCGCTACTGTCGCTTTGCCTTCACATCACGTGATAGTTTTACGCAAGTGTCACCGTCATGCAAGCGGTGTCCTCTATTCCCAGTATTCCGTGACAAACATGTCTCGCCATAAGGAAATATTACCTTGCTTGAAAACAGGTGGGGATTGGCGACAGGAAAGGCATCCGGCTGTAGAAAATTCGTCTCGACAAATTCCCTCCGACTCATGCCAGCATGGAAAAGTGAACATGAAGACAATGATGATCACGCAAACGTACGCACACACACACAGAAGGTTAGATAGCATGCGTGGTTAATTCAACTGTGGATCAATCATACTTTCCCCCGTTGCTGTAGTTCTTCCAATTAAACAGCAGACGAAACATCTACATTACCAGACTTGAATTACTCGTTTATTTTAATCCTTGATTCGCAAGCAGTGTGTGTGTGTGTGTGTGTGTGTGAGAGAGAGAGAGAGAAAGAGTAGATCGAATCGTGAAGTTTGGCGAGGGCTTCAGCTCTACCTTCCTAACTATACTCTGTGATAACGAATTACAAATAAAATGATTTGAGATGAGGCCTCTTGGCAATGTTAAATGGTCAAATGTCACAGCGTTGGTGACTGGACATGAATCACAGACAAGCTGATGGTACTTAGCCATCTGCAGTTGACCGTCATTAAAGGGAGAGAGGCCTCAAGTGTCGAACCGAAAGTAAATATTTAGACGAAAAGAAGGCTCGTTAAAATATATGTTAGAAGTGGAAAAGTGATGGAAGAAAAAAAGAATATCTGATGAATAATCATTTTCTCAAGAATTATAAATTCAGGTTCAAAAGCGTTTCTCTTGTGGGTACACAAAATATTCTTACATTCTCACACCTTATTCTGTATTAAGGGTTTTTTTTTTTAATAAATAAGTTTTACGCATGAACAGTGAGAATAAAACTATTTTCTCATTTCAAATCCACTATATTTAAAAAGTATTTAATTAACAATTGATTACATGACATTGCTTACATTATATATGCTTGCTTTTTTTTTTTAAGGTCGGACTTAAATTGATACACATAATAGGGCAAGAAGCGCATACATACAATTTCAGAGCAACATTCCTACACACTCACACTAAACACACATATTTATATATATACACACACACACACATCTGATTGCGCGCTCGCATTCATATATAACAAACATCTATGCAAAATATATATAATTTTTATAAGTAGATTTAAACAAAAATATAAGCATAAGCATAAAAAAAACAGTGTTCGGTTGCAAAAAGAATATAGAAAGAACATCATTTAGATTCTGATGTGTGTTTGGTTTAATTAATTCCTCAAAATCACACGAAACTGCAGCCAAAATTAACGAAAACTGACCGACATATTCTGATCTTTTTTTTAATTTTCTTTCTGGTCACAACTGTATTCCGATAGTAACCGACTAGGTATGGAGTACAGCGAATAAACAGCTGTATATATATATATATATATATATATATATATATAT
>NC_069003.1:37217985-37221889 GCF_001194135.2 Octopus bimaculoides
GTCAATAAATATATATATATATATATGTGTGTGTGTGTCAATATATATATATATATATATATATATATATATAACACTGTATAAGCTTGTATTACAGGCACTATATTACCAGTTCCTCGCTATGTATTTATGTACTTATATTGTAGAGAACATATACTACTAAACACTCTCATAGTCAGCAATATTTGGTATTTGAGAAGATTCGAAAGAAGACCAACTGAAAGAATTCGATATGATTATACCTGTGACACATACACATTTTTAAAACAATAAATATCAAATAATAATAATAATAATATTTCTACGGGGGGGGGGCAGATGAAGAAGAGGAGGGGTTGGAAAAGTAAGGGGAATGGAGGTCGAAATAGAAGAATTTTTGTTTTTTTTTTGTTTTTTAATGCAAAATAGCATAAATGCTACTGTAGTGGGTGGGGTGCAAAGAAATTATAATGATTGGAGTAAGAAGTGATTGCAAGTTTGGATTGGGATGCAGTGACAATTATGCTCGCTTCTTTCATTTCATCTCCCTCCCTCCCTCCGTCTCTCTCTCTCTCTCTCTTTTTTTCCACATACATACACACACACATAGAAGCATAAAGTCTTGAAACTTGGCTGGTCGTATTTTACACAAAATTATGTTGCAAGCAAATACGTAACGACTTCATATTTGACGTCTGATGTAGTTGATGGTGATGATGATAACTATGACGGCGGCAGCGGGCGCACGCGCGTATTTGCATGTATGTATTCGTGTTGACACACACACATTGATGTTACATACATGCATAGATAGATAGATAGGTGGATGGATAGACAAAGAACGTATGCTCTGAGTGTATGCATCGTGTAGAAGTCCTTTTCGTGTACCACTACACCTTGTGACGCTCGTGTGTGTATGTATGGATGGATGGTATAGTGTGTGTGAGTGCGCGCGCACGGGCACAGGTGGTGTGAAGCACTACATACAAAGAACACTACACCTTCTTACCCGGAGTCTCTGTCTGTGTAGGTATGGTATGTGTTTCCACGCCCTCCTCCTCTTCTTCTAATTCACGGCTGAAATACTGTTCATCTTCCGAAACATGTCCGTCATACACCAGATATCCGGGTAAACGGCAAGCAGAGAAAACGACAACGGAGTATTTGAGTACATGGTATACACACCGGCTGCAACTGGTTAAGGTTGATGGATGGATGTATACGAGTGCGTTCAGACAGCTGTATGTCCGTGTATGCGATGGGTATCAACTGCACAAGTGTCCATAAATCAGATGAAACATGTTCCAAATGACAACGGAACTGTGCGGTTAGTATTGGCGAATGTGAGGGAGAGAGAGAGACAAGTGCTTGTAACGTACCGAAAACGAGGTAGAGAAATGAGGAAGACTGGGCGAAAAGAGTGTGTTTGCATTTATGGGGGAGGGTAGTAGGTGGGAAAAGAGATAACGAGAGAGGGAGAGAGAGATTGAGGAAGGGTGGAAGAGAGAAAGTGTGGAAATGAACGAGATAAGAAGATCGGTAGAGCGCGTGAGATAGGAAAGTGAAGAGAGTACGAATGAATGAAAGTTGGATGTGAGAGAGGTTGAGAAGAGAGAGAGAGAGAAGAGAACACGAGGAAAAATAAAGAGAGAAAAAGAATCTAAATAAAAGAACGGGAGAGAGCTCGAGTGAGAAAGTGAAAGAGGAAGAAAAAATAAGTTGAAGGAGGAGGAGGGGAAGAATGGAAAGAGAGAGAGAGAGAAGAGAAGAGGCAGAAAAGCAAGAGAATATATACGAAGGTAAAATACTAGGTAAAATACTACGAAGGTAAAATACTAGTAATCCAATATTTTGGATTACTAACTGAAGAGACAAAGCTCACGCTCTAACCTCCCTAATTTTGAAGGTGCCACTCATTGCAATCTGTAATGGTGTAAATTGTGTGATTAATGTTTCGTTAGTTTATACAGTAATGAGTTTAAGTACCAGAAATCTAATGCACCAAACTCAAATGTATTCACTTCACCAAAGATTTAATAGAAAAGCAAAAAAACAAAAACATTCTGGAATCACGAGCATCACCTAAAAACACAGTGGTTAATGAAACAGACAGAACCAAAAGATTTCAAGTTCAAGTTCTGTTTGAGTCAAAGAGTAGAGAGACGACCAGCATTTGTGAAGAGGGTGAACAAAGAAAGCATGCATCACATGACCTGTAAAACGACTTCGGCAGCCAAAATCCATGGCGCTTTGTCAAGCAGAGCTCGATGAACCATGTAGAATCATCTGGTTACTCAATTCATAGGATTCTCTCAGAAATTAATCCATCAACAAATCCCTCCATATTCTGCTACTCACTGCTTCCAATTAAGTGCTCCACATTTCTTCTGGTTAAAATGTCACAGGAAAGGGCTACAAGGTAGATTCCTGAAGCGAAGCCAACTGGCAAGAAGAGATCTAGCAGCAGACCAAGAATGAGATGGTTGGATGACATCCATAGTCTCAGCTGGATACACTTGGGGATCCAGCCAAAAAGTGTGATGACAGTTGTTTCTGATAAAACCCTATGGAGGAGGTGCCTGAGGACCCTACCCCCATGACCCTTTTAGGAAAAGTGGGCAGCAAAAGTGGATGGATGGATATATCTTGTTTGTCTTTCAGTTATCCATAAGACAAGCCATCCGTTAGTACAGGCTCCAGAAATCTTTTCCACCTTCAGTCTTCCAGTTTTCCTAGAAATTCTTGGACCAGAAGATGTAATGGTCTCTGATATATATGTATATATATATATATATATATAAAAACACATTATTTATTTAACATTATGACTATAGTGAAGATGGTCAACTGGCAGACATGTTAGCATGCTGGGCGAAATGCTTAGCAGTATTTCGTGTGTTTCCTTGTCTCCATGGAAACATGTCTGACCAAGAGGAAATATTATCTTGCTTTAAAATAGTTGAGTGTTAGCAACAGGCATTTGCCCATAGAAGATATACCTTTGCTTCAACAAATTCCACCTGAGCTATATTTGTAGAGAAAAGTGGACATTAAAACAATAATGATGATGATATGTGTGTGTGTGTGTGTGTGTGTGTGTATAATCTGGAGAGGAGTACCAATGTTCCCATGTGGCGAGCTTGATAATCGTTGAGAGGTTTCTCTCTACATGAAACCATTGATAGCCTTGTTAACCAACAAATAAACAATATTTATTAAACAACATGGCACTGAGCAATCATTCTCACTCTTCAATATCAACATATATGCATATATATATATATATATATATATATATATATATACATAGTCTCAAACATGGTGCAACACATTCCTGATTTATTAAAATTGTCTCCACCTCAAGAAGAAGTGTCATAATTACCAAATGACAATAAAGACCAACTCCACCTGAGAAGAGGAGAAAATGTAGAGAATCAAGAATTACTTAAAAACTGGATTGCTATCAAGAATAAGGACAGGTTTATTGTCTGGAAATAAGGGAACAGTTGTTTGTGCCTCAACAGGCAATACCAGCAGATCAGAAGCCAAGGGACTTAGACTTATATGAAAAGAGTTCAAAGACGGTTATGGCCCAAGTAATCTACATAATTTAATCAAAAATGAGTTAGGGGAAGTAACTCAGTGGCCAAGGAATTGTATTTGACTGACAGAGACAAAATACAGATGTATCAAATACCATACAACATAAATTCCTGGTTAATTAAAATCATCTTTGCATCTTGCAGATATGTCGCAATTACCAAACAGCAATTAAGACGAGCTTCAATAAACCTGGGCATTTGGTAATTATGATAAATCCTCTACACTTAAGAGATAATCTAATTTTTATAAATTAGGATTTTGTTATATAGTATTTAATACACACACACACACATATATATATATATATATATATATATATATA
>NC_069003.1:37222396-37224784 GCF_001194135.2 Octopus bimaculoides
ATATATATATATATATATATATATATATACACACACACAGAGGGTGGGAGAGAGAGAGACAGAGAGGGAGAAGTCGCTTATAATCAGGATGTAATGGAACAGTTATTTTATCAAAATCATTGAACCACAAACATGCTCAGGATATTTATATTCTCTGCTGGTTATTGTTATCGGCTCTGTCCTATAGTTTTCACAATGACTTCTAGCGTATACAAGTGTGTGTATGTGTGTGTAGAACCGTGCTACAAGTTACACACTATATATGTTGCTTTCAGCACTTGGTTTGAAACTGCGACCTACTCCTATCTGCATTGTCTGTATTTTGTAGACACTTTCTTGATTTTGATTTTTGGAGTTTTTGCACCATGAGACGGAGTTTTATCTCCTAATTGCATGGATAGTCTCAATTGATCAAAATTTTTTCGATCACTGTGTTGTGCATGTGACACTCTACCTTGTCACTGCTCCTCAATCAGGTCACTTAAGACAACAAAAAGTCAGTCTCCACGAAGGCTGTGCTGGCGTCAGAGACAAATTGTAGTTTTTGTGGTGATTTTCAAGGACCAGAGACCACTTGGTGACAGACGTGCAACCCTCTAAAACAATCTTGGTCTTTGAAAACGGAACGCGTGAATATTTTGGAAGACTGAGATTGAAAGTGATGAAAGATGTTTGTTTACGTCGGTTTCCATCACGTTTGATGTGGTTCAACAATCGTTAAGTCACAGGTCAGCTCTGGCCAAGCAGATATAGAGTCTAAGGCACTCCAGCTGTGATTGAACCAACTTATTAATAGACACGGCATAGTATCTAAGACATCCAGTGTACCTCTCTTAAGATGATTAGGTGTGATTCGGGGGATATCTGGTTACTATTTCTAGTAGATGGAACGATTACAAAGAATATCCGTCTCCGGTTCGGTGGAAACTGGTTTTGAAGGAAATGGAAAACATATTATCAGACAGAATCCGTTACTTTTGTGGCGGATGTAGCTCAGTTTTTGACTCAACATGCACCACCCCTCACCACTTCTCTCTCTATGTATGTGTATACGCGCGTATGTGTGTGTGTGTGTATACAGATACTGACCATATTACCATACGAAATATCAATTAGATTTCCTGCTATGGAAAGAAAAATACAGATGGATTCAACAATTTATTCCATGTGTCTCATAACACCTTGGAATACACGGGGAAAAGGCAATGAAGTCTATTCTAATAAATGCGTGTGTGTGTGTGTGTGTGTGTACATACATATATTAGTAATGAAAATCTGCAAGAACTACGAATTCGTACGAAATGAAATCACAACTAGTTGTAATATTAGCTACTTTTTTGAAACAATCAGACAACGACTTGAACATTTGATTCCGTTTCCAATCACACAACTATTAATATAATATCAATAACATACCGTTTCTGGGTCGTCGAGATCCAGGATTGAATTTTAAACTCCTTCACCTGCAGCTTTAAACACTCTTTTCTGCCTTATATATATGTATATATATGTATATATATATATATATATATATATATATATATATATATATATATATATATATATATATATATATATACTGTTACTTTCCTTTATGTATATAGAATTATTTTCTTTCAGGAATTTCCTCGTGTAGATATACGATTTAATAACATGGTGATTGTTAGCGTGTTTCTATGTATTAATATATACATATTATTATATATAAATATATATATAAATATGTATATATATATAAGAAATATGTGTATGTATATATATATATATTTAGTTATGTCTATGAAATGTACAATATAAATACGTGCTGTAGCGACAGAGAAGCGAAACAAGCAAAACTCGCAGCGAATGTCACAAGGAAATAAAAAAATATATATAATAATCTATCTACGAAAATGTAGCGATCAATTAAACCATGATGACGGTGATATTTAATGGGAAAATATTCGATTTCGAAATATCTAAATATATATTAAAAATGAAAGAGTTTATATTTTAAGGACTGCCCAGGGTTTTCGTGTCTTTCATTCAAGGGTTAAAGTGTTTTTTTTTTTGTTTCCATAAACTCGACCTGACCCGGAAGTTATACGAGATTCGTTATTCGCACGCACACTGCTCACATTATCATATAGTGTGTGTGTGTAGATGTATTGAGTCCTATATTCTTGCTTGGATCAAAAACCTATACTCACACACACACATATATATATACACACACACATTACTTATCTATTTGTATTCATATAATGCACTTTGTGTATGTGTGTATAAATACATTATCCATCTATATATGGTTCAAATGTACAAAAAACAAGACAGGTGAGGGAACAACAAGCAAGTGTACTATATATATATATATATATATATATATATATATATATATATATATAT